>NW_012148797.1:2549448-2550747 GCF_000956105.1 Propithecus coquereli | reverse complement strand
TACAGGCATAAATAATTTTCAAGGAAGAAATAATATTCTCATAAATATTTGTAAAATAATTAAATGGTAGAAAGTGATTGCTAAGAACATTTTAATAGAATTTTAGTTCTTAAAATAAGGGTTTTTTTTTTGTTTTGTTTTCTTAAACTTTATTGAGGTATAATTGACACATGAAATCTGCCAAGAAAGTGTGTCTTAAATATTCTCACCACCCCCCCACACACACACAAAAAGTAACCATGTGAGGGTGATGGATCTGTTAATTAGCTTGTTGCGGTAATCATTTCACAATGTGTGTATTGAAGCATCACATTGTATTCTTTGAATATGTACAATTTTTAAAGTATGCAATACATTGTCATTTACTAATGTACCATGCTGTACATTAGGTCTGCTGTACATTGCTGATTTTATAACTGCGAGATTGTACCCTTGGACCAACATTTCCCCATCCCCCCTGCCCACCCCATCCCTTGGAGCCACCCTTCTATTATGAGTTTGACTTTTTTACATTCCGTTTATGAGATCATGCAGTATTTGTCTTTCTATGCCTGGTTTATTTCATGTAGCATAATGTCCTCCATTTTCACCCATGTCATCACAAATGGCAGGATTTCCTTCTTTTTTAAAGCTGAACAATGTTTCACTGTGTGTATATGTCCTGCTACTATGCATACTGCGAACAATGCTGCAGTAAACATGGGAATGCGGATATCTCTTTGAGATATCGATTTTATTTTCTGTATATATATTCCCAGAAGTGAAATTTCTGGATCATATATATGGTAGTTGTATTTTTAAGTTTTTGAGAAATCTCCATGCTGTTTTCCATAATGGCTGTACTCATTTATCCCCATTTGATATTCGTGGTGCCTCTATGGAAGATTAATTGACTGTACACGTGGGGGTTTATTTCTGGGCTCTCTATTCTGTTCCCTTGGTCTGTGTGTCTATTTTATGCCAGTACCATAATTTTTTGATTACTGTAGCTTTGTAATAAGATTTGAAATCAGAAAGTGTGATGCCTCCAGCTTTGTTGTTCTTGCTCAGAACAAGAACATGACACTGACATGTTTTAGTTATTCAGGGTCTTCTGTGATTCCATATGAATTTTAGGATTGCTCTTTCTATTTCTGTGAAAAATGCCTTTGGAATTTTTGTAGGGATTGCATTGAATCTGTACATTGCTTTAGGTAATATGGACATTTTGACAATATTCTTCCAATCCCAATGACTTTTTTGAAGGCAGAATTATGTAAAGTTCTAGAATGTTAGATCTGATAGAACTGCCTGCTTCAG
>NW_012148797.1:2547357-2548988 GCF_000956105.1 Propithecus coquereli | reverse complement strand
ATTTCATTGTCAAGTCTCTAGAAGAGTTCCCAGCCTTTTTTTTTTATTCTTTCATGACACTGACATGTTTGAAGAGACCAGGGCAGCTCGTGGTCAGAATGAACTATGGTTTGGATGTGATTAAGACCTTATTCATGATAGAATCAGGTTAAATATCATTGGCAGGAACACACTGGTGTTTGTTATATTTCAAGGCGCAGGATTTCAGTTTATTCTATTATTGGTGATGTTAAATGTGATCACTTTGTTAAGATGGATTTCTCTATTGTAATTAATAAGAAATTCCTTTTGTAATTAATAACTAATCTGTGGGGTGATCCTTTGAGATGGTGAATGTCTTGTTTCCCAATAAGCTTTGTACCCAATCATTTTAGCATTCATTGAAGTGTTTTGCCTGAATTAGTTATTAACATAGTGGTTGCAAAATGGTATTACAGTCATTTTATAGGTGAGGAATCTTAAGTTTCCAAGAGGAAATGGTCTTATATATGGTGGAGCTAGGATTTGAACCCAGGTATGTCTGATTCCAAGGCCCACGTTCTAACCAAGCAGTACTCCAAGATGTTAGAAAAGGATTTCCACTAGATTCTGGTGCCCTGAGTAAGTTTCTATGTTTTCCCCATTTGGGATTTCTCTTGAAACCCAGAAAGTGCCAGCATCAGAGATGAAATGAAATTGCAAAGAGGGAGAAGAGGATGCAATTCAGGCATGCTGAATCTTTATGCAATTTTACACACACACACACACACACACACACACACACACACACACATATTACACATATATGTTAATTTATTTATTTTAAAGCAGGCTTTCTTTTGGAACTACATGCTTCTCAAGGACTCCATCTTTGCCATGTGGCTTAGGATTTCCTATAACAGTCTGCTTCAGGAACTTCCCTCCTTGGCTTACCACTGCTGTGCCCTGCCAACTAGATGAGCCATTATCAGTTTTCTGAAGCCTCTTGTTTCATCTTTAAGAGATTTCAGAGTTGGCAACATGCTGGACAGGGAAAGAAAAGCCCCGTTTTAGATGAGTTAACACTTACTATTTCCCTGCCTCTGGCATGGTCTCATAGTGATAGTAACTGAGCACTCAGGGGAGAGAAGAGCAACCTGGCCTGTGAGTTCTGAAACGTCATCAACACACAGTGAGATCTGTTACCTGGAGCCCAACTCACCTACTCCCTGGTGTAGCCACAGTGGCCCTTTAAGATCTTCAAAATCTTGTAGTTAAAGGGCTTTGAAGTCAGAGAGTTCTTATTTCCAATCCCTGCTCCACCATTTACTAGCTGTGTGATTTTGAGCAAATTACTAAACCTCTCTGGGCCACAATTTCCTCATTTGAAATGTGGAAATAGTAATATATCCACCTGAAAGCTATTGTAAGATTTAAAAGAGATGATGTACCTAAATGGTCAGCCTAGAGCTGGGTGCAAATTAACCTTTTAATATATGGTAGCTAGTATTATTATCTGGCCCCTGCAAACTTCTCCCGCTATGTGCACACCATTCTGGCCACAGCAAACTTAGTTGTAAGGACTCTTGTTTGCAAGAAACCGAACCTCATATCTAAAGTAGTTCAAGGAAAAAAAGGAGATGTTATTGGCTTGGGTAACTGGAACACCCAGG
>NW_012148797.1:2534468-2536703 GCF_000956105.1 Propithecus coquereli | reverse complement strand
CTCTTGCTCAGGCTGGTCTCGAACTCCTGAGCTCAAACAATCCGCCCGCCTCGGCCTCCCAGAGTGCTGGGATTACAGGTGTGAGCCACCACGCCCGGCCTAATACAATGTATTTTTTAGAGCTTTTAAAAATATTATTCTGAGAAGGGGTCTGTGGGCTTTACCAGACTGCCAGGAGACTCAAGACACAAAAAGGGTTAAGACCCTTGCCATCCGCCATAGATATGGAGATTCATATATAATTGATTTACGCTGCCCCCATCCCCAATGTCCCCTCAAAAATTCTGCAAATTCCTGATGGTTTACATTCTCATTTCCAGTGCCCTTGGAACTTCCTGTTTCAGTTGCATCTCTCCCTGTCCTGCACGTCCAACATGGACACACGTCTGGGTCTGGTGGGAAGAGCAGGAGGAGGTGGGCTGGGGGTTAGAAGGTGCAGAGCAAGGCAGAGGACCGTGAACATCCCAGTTTTGAAAAGTCCCTGGGCCCATCTGCCGTAGGGAACTAAGTTCTCTTGGACTCTTTCTTCTCCCCTAATAACATTTCTGCTTGGGCTGCAGCCAAGCCCAGGATTCTCGTTCACCCTTCCTTTATTCAGACCTGTTTCGCTTTCTCCTGCTCTCACCCCGCCATCCCACCTAAGCATAAAAGACCTTGCTTTCATAACAAAGACAGTTTTCTCCCTGAGGGGACCTCTGCCAGCAATTGAAGAAGGGATTCTTTTTCCACCACTACATTCTTGCACAGTTCACATACATTTGAAGGTAAAACAAGAAACTTGAAAGATATTTTGGGCTCACTGTGAGTGAGGTTGATATTCACTCTCCTTTACCATAAGAATGTCCTTGGGAATGTCTGAAAAACAGAACTTTAGGGCTTTAATGAAGTCAAAGACTGATGGAGGGGGTTAAATGAATTTAAAATAAAATCCTAACTTCTCTCCAGGCACTGTAGTATCAGGCCCCTTCGTACCTCTCCAGCCTCTTCCAGCCCCAGTCTCTTCCTTGGCACACTATATTCCAGCCACATTGACCTTGCAATTCCTAGAATACTCAGAGCTCTTTCCTGGCCACAAGGCCTTTGCATTTGCTCTTCCCTCCGCATGGAATGCTCGTCTGCACGCTCTCCACTTGATGGCTCCTGCTCTTCCTTCCCACCAAATGCCACCTCCTCAGTGAGGCTTTTCCTGATTTCTCTTCCAGATGTACCCTCCACCTCTCTGTTAGTCTTTATCCCAACACCTCCATTGTTTCCTTCATAACACTTACTGTAATCTAATCATTTTATTTGTTATGTTTTAATATGTTTCCCCCACTGGTCCAAAGCTCCAGGGGGATCAGAACCATGGCTATTTTGTTCGTTGGTGCATCTCTAGCATGTAGCACAGTGCTGGACTTTGAGTAGAATCTCAGTATGTAAATACTGACTGAATGAATGAATGAATTGAGTGTAAAGTATGCCCTTCTGAGGGATTCCTGAAAATACAAAAGCTAGACAGCATAGGGGTTGATATCTCAGATCAAGGAGCCCTTCTTGTGTGATATTTCTTCCAGTTGGTGCCATCTGCTCTGCTCACCTAGAAGGCTGACAGGGCTGATTTTGGAAAAGGTTTATAAAACCCTGAAGACAAAAGATTAGCTCTTGGGGACCCTTAGTAAGGTTTGTTAAGCCAGAGGAATCACTTTTGAGGAGGCGGGTCATGTTTATTTTGTTTTCAAAAGTTTAGATTCGGAACAGTAAAGAATGATCGCACACTTCACAGATACATCAGACTTTGAAAGAAGCACAGTCCTTAACACTTGCTGATGACTTTTGAGTTGATTCTCTTTTAAACAAAATTTTATTCTTTAATCCGCAGGTCACGATTCTTATCCACGTGAACACACATGGCTCTGTTACGAAAAAGTAAGGTTACAACTTTCGAAAATAATGATTATAAAAATAGATATTTGGGAGGACTGTTTTTTTTTTGCTGTCAATAAGAAATTTACTTGTTTTAAAAAAATCCAAACGCTGGCATTGTCCAGAAAAATTTAACAGGTTTATTTATAATTGTTATGAAGTTGAACTGCTGAAACTTGTTCACTGAAACATTTGACTTGCATTAATACTTCACATCCCGGCATTTATATTAAAAATTCACACATAAATGAAAATGGAAAAACTGCCAATACCTGATTTTTGTCCCCTATTTTTCCACTTGAAATCATATACTTAGATACCTTTTGACCCCAC
>NW_012148797.1:2530390-2533523 GCF_000956105.1 Propithecus coquereli | reverse complement strand
AAAAAAAATCAATTCCATGGAAATGATAGTCTTTTCAACAAATGGTCCTGGAACAACTGTATATCCATATGCTAAAAGATAAAGTTTAATCTATACATCATGCGTACGCAAAAATTAATTCAACATGTAAATGTAAAATGTAAAACTATAAAATTTTCAGAAGAAAACATAGGAGAAACTCATTGTGACTTTGAGTTAGGCCAAAAGTTCTTAGATATGATGCCAAAAGCGTGATCTATAAAAGAAAAAAATTGATGAATTTGACATAATCAAAATTAAAAACTTTTGCTTTGCAAAATTCTTTGTTAAGAGAATGAAAAGACAAGCCACATACTGGGGGAAAGCATTTGCAAATCACATATCCAACAAAGAACTTTTATCTAGAAGGTATAAACAACTCTCAAAACTCAAAAATAAGAAAACAATAATTCTATAAAAATAGGCAAAAGATTTAAAAAGATACTTTACCATATATGGATGGCAAATAAACACATAAAAAGATGCTCAACATGAGTAGTCATTAGGAAAATGCAAATTAAAATCACACTGCAATACACTTGTTACAATAGCTAAAATAAAAAATACTGACAATGTCAAGTGCTGACAAGAATGCAGAACAACGGAAACTCTCTTGCCTTGCTGGTAGGTTTGCAAGATGAAAATCTTTTTCCACTCAGGAGAACAGATCGGCAGTTTCTTATGAAGTTAAATATATATCTACCAAATGACCTAGCAATGCCACTTTTGGATATTTTCCCTATATTCACACAAAAGCCTGTAAACAAGTGTTTACAGAAACATTATAATCATAAAACACTGAGAACAACCCAAATGTCCTTTAGCGGGTGAATGGATAAATAAACTGTAGTATATCTATGCAATGGAATGCTATTCAGCGATAAAAAGGTACAAACTATTGAAACAGGCAACAGCAGACATGAATCTCAAATGCATCATGCTAAGGAAATAAGAGAGGCTCAAAAGATTATATTCTGTATGATTTCATTTATATGACGTTCTGGAAAAGGCAAAACTGTAGAGACAGAGAACAGGTCAGTGGTTGGGCAGGGCTAGGTGTTGGGCAGGGTCTAACTCTTATACAAAAGGGCAGCACAAGGGAATTATTTGGGATCGTTGAAATTGTTCTCTATTCCATTTACAGTGGTCGTTACAAGATTCTAAGCAAGTGTTAAAATTCATAAAACTATATAACCAAAAAAGTAATTCTAATGTACACAAATTTTTTTTTTCACAAATTTTTAAAAACTTAAAAATCAGTAAGTCAAATCTGGAAGCTGACTTGCTAATATGTCTTTAGTAAATGTGTCACAGGAAGGAAGCCTATTTAAAACAAAAATAAAACCAGTTATACCAAGTGTTTATGATATAGCACCATTTATGTTTTCCTGAGTGAAGCAGGAAAGTTCACAGTAGGAAATTTGTGGAAATCCAGAAGTTCACAAAGAAATTACCTTGTCAGCATGTCTCAAATACCTTGGCAGGAAAATAGTTCTCGTAGGCCAATTCTTTATTCTCTGAAGAAGCAATTGGGCTCTTCTGTTAAAAAAAAGTTGTTCCTAGAATACATGTGGTTGATAGGCCTCTTAGAATTTGTCTCATGCGAAACCAAGGACTTCATGTAAAAATGTGGCCTGATAGAATATGAGAATGGTTGATGATGTGACAGTTATGGCTCTTGTTGCATACCAGAACATAATGCATGGTGTGTGTGTGTGCGTGTGTATGTGTGTGTGTGTAGAATCTCTTGTACTTATTTGTTTGAATTATCAAACGTTCGTATGATTTGACATTCTGTAGATGCCAGAACTGCTGTTTGTCAGAACACACCAGTGGGTCTGTTCCAGCCGTTTATAGCTGGTACCCATTTTGATTGGTGCCAAGGGCCATAGTGGTTATTAAATGTGTACGATATAAGCCCTGTAAGAATATCACCTGAAAAGTCTCCGTCTTTCTGTGTCCTGGCTTCCCCCTTTATTTTCTGTAATCTTCAATATAGAGGCAGGAGGGCTTTCAATATTAGGCTATATGAAGTCGCAAGAAGATGGATATTTTAATTACTTCAAATAGTATTGCAACGCAAAACAGGCACATCTTATCCCAGATCTATCCCTGGCATTCTCCAGCCTTCCTTTGAGGGCTCCTTTTCTTTCCATTTGTGTTCCCTATCCCCTGCAGTCAGCCCTCCCTCCCCTGACATTTGCCTGGGACCAGTTTCGCACCCTGCGGTGCATGTTCCCTAGCAGTGGTCCCCAGCCTTTTTGGCACCAGGGACCGGTTTCATGGAAGACAATTTTTCCACAGACAGGGTGGTGGGTGGGGAGCAGGGGCGGAGCTCTGCGGCCAGGTCCTCAGCCCAGGGGAGGTTGGGGACCTCAGCCCTAGAGTATATTGTGGTGAGCTTGGGGCTACATAAAGCCACAGAACGAATCTGAAAAATCTTGCCAGAGCAGCAGTTTTTCTAAATAGTAGAACATTTAAAACATCACTCTTGTGTGGCCTCTTAAATCATGTATCAGTTGGGTCAACCCCTCTCAGGAGTTCTAAGCTTTAACCTGCAGTACACAGACCCTCAAAGGGTCCATGGATAAATTTCAAAGGGTTAATGTTCATAGATAAGAAAAAATTACATCTTTATTCTCACTAACCTCTAATTGAAATTGAGTGTTCTCTTCTATTGTGATTATAGACAACAAACCACAGCAGTAACAGTCATAACTGTGCTATCTATGCCTTTGTTACAGTAGAAATCAGGTATTTTCACATTACATTACAGTTATAGATATCTCACATTTTTGAAAGTTCATCACAACTTCAAATTATGGTGTTTATTATACCTGCTAATAGATCTTGTTACTTAATAAAGAAGCACTTATATTGCTCTGTCACAAATCTTTCCCAGTCCCCACCCCCAATATTCTGATGATTTTTTTTTTCTTAAAATTCTGTCACTGGTTTTCTTTATAATACAATGTATTTTTTTTTTTTTTGAGACAGAGTCTCACTCTCTTGCCTAGGCTAGAGTGCTGTGGTGTCATCCTAGCTCACAGCAACCTCAAACTCCTGGGCTCAAGCGATCCTCCTGCCTCAGCCTCCCAGGTAGCTGGGACTACAG
>NW_012148797.1:2511985-2528255 GCF_000956105.1 Propithecus coquereli | reverse complement strand
CAGGTTTATTTATAATTGTTATGAAGTTGAACTGCTGAAACTTGTTCATGGAAACATTTTGACTTGTATAAATGCTTCACATCCCTGCATTTATATTAAAATCATACACAAATGAAAATGGAAAAACCGCCGATACCTAATTTCTGTCCCCTATTTTTCCACTCACAATCATATACTTAGGTACCTTTTGACCCCATGGGAAAAAAAAAACCAAAAATCAAAAACAACAAAAAAAAGAAAAAAAAAAATTTTTTTTTTTTTTTGAGAATGAAATGTTTTCCCATCACAGTGGATTCTTAAGCACGTTCTCTAGGTATGTAGCCTGCTAGCTGGATGTCTTTCGGCATAATTATTACACATTTGGCATGGAGAGCACACAGATTGGTGTGTTCAAAAAGGCCAACCAGACAGGTCTCACTTGCCTCCTGCAAAGCACCAATAACTGCGCTCTGGAAGCGCAGATCTGTTTTGACGCCCTGAGCAATTGCTCCCACCAGATGCTGGAAAGGAAGTTTGTCAATCAGAAGTTCAGTGGACTTCCCATAACGTCTGTTTTTACGGAGTGCCAGGGTACCAGCCTGCAGCGATGACGTTTCTTCACCCATCCAGTGGAGGGCGCACTCTGGCGAGCGGCTTTTGTAGCCACTTGCTTCCTGGGTGCTTTACCGCCCGTGGATTTGCGGGCAGTCCGCTTTGTGTGAGCCACGGTACAAAGACCTTACTTATCCGCTTCTCTGGCTGGAGTCCGCGAGCTAGAGGCGGCGCTGGTGTTTGAGAGCCACCAGGGCTCGGCTGCGAACCTGGGAGGACTGTTTTGATGCCAAAGCTTGGCCTTTTTTTTTTTTCTTTTAACCTTCTTTGATTTTCAAGGGTAGTTTTCCCATGGGCAATTTTTGGCATCATCATTTCAGTATAATTCCCATGGAAAAAGTTGTTAAGTATTTTGCTTAAAGTGGACTTATCATGAGAGGGCACATATATATTGCTATAAAACTTACAAATATAACTTATTTTCTCATTCTAAATAAATATTCACGTTCGTGTCTAATTTGGCATTTGTAATTTTGTATTCTTATTCTTGAAGAGTCACTTCAAATCTTCAGACCCATCAAAACCTGGATTTGCTCCTGATTTTAGATCTAGTAGTTTGTGAATTTCGGGGGAAACAGTACCCTAATTTTCTGACGGTTACCTTCATGATAGAGTTGCCTGGTTTAGCAAATAAAAACACAGGTTTAGCAAATAAAAATACATACAGCCAGTTACACTTGAACTTCAGATAGACAACAAACAATTTTTTAGTATAATTTGTCCCAAATATTGCATGGCAAACCCTGTGTCAGTGGGAACGGCCACGGTTGAAAGGGTAGCATGGTAGTAGACATTGGGCTATCTCCCCAAATTGGCTGTGGCAGGTAAATATTAATCAGACCTGTTGATAAACTATAGAACTTTGTCCCTTATCTTCTGCCTCTCTATAGTTTTGTTTTAAACTGAGTCTAGTTTATGGCTGAATCTGATAACCCAGAAAGGGAGGAGCTGGGTGTCAGCAAAGTAGAGTCGCTGAGTCTCAAAAAGTAGTTTTGGAAGGCGTCCCTGGAGAGTCTCCAACTCTGTTGTTTTACAAGTGAGAAGACAAAGGCTTAGGGGCTAGAAAATAGATCAGTATGAAGCCAATAGATTAAGTATCTTGATGCATAAAAATAATAAATGATAATACGTAACAATGATAAAGTATTGGGCTTTCATTCCCTCTGTTAACTCTCAAAACAACAGTGTGAGATAATGCTTGTTATAATAATTCCCCTTTAGCAGACAAGCACACCGGAGGCTCAGAAAGGTTAAGGAACCAGTCTGAGGCCACACAGCAAGGAGGTGGTAGAAACGACGTTTCAGTCTGACTTCGCACCCCCTCCCTTTCCTCTTCCAGCAACATTTTTCAAACCTTTAGGCATGTGTGTGCACCACATATGGCAACATCCCATCATTTGTGTTCCTTCTGTCCTATGTGTTACTTAATATTTTCTTTAAATTGACTCATTTTTAAAATTTGCATGTACTTCACAATAAAAAGTTTTTATCCTTACTGTAAATGACAAAAGAATTATCTCCTATCATGAGAAGAAGGTGGTTGTAAAAATACATACAATTAGAAGAATGTTATTGAGTTCTGGGTAGCTTTTGTTGCCTGCCTGCACACGAAGTCAGAAAGACTGACTTTCTCACACTGTGACTTCACACTACTTAATGCTGCAAATATGAACTTCCTCAGTCATTTCCTGCACATCCAGTGGTATGTGTTCCACACTCAGGAAAACACTGTCCTGCACCACTTCTACTTCTCAATAGATCCCAGGGGCAAGCATCACTGATCTGCAACAGGTGGTCCTGGAGACTTAGAACTGGAAGAGGTATTGGAGTCTTCTAATCTTTTACCCTGGGTGGGAATTCTTTGCGTGTCATCCTTGACCAGTAGTTGAATTAACTGAGAAACAACTGTGTTATAGCAGCTAAGAACACATGCTCATAGTTACTATTGGATCATAATAAGATTATATAAGTGTTGGGAATTATTTGAAACAAAATATTCATGCACAGAAAGTGGCTCCAAAGGCAGCATCTTATAATGATTAAGGTCACAGCCTCTGCCATCAGACTGCCTGGGTTTGGCTCTGGACCTTCCTTATTCTTCCTCTGTGTGTCCTTGAACAATAGCAGTGACCCTGGTTAATTCTTCACTCCATATGTCATCTGCTAAAAGAAAGGCCCCAGGCCACCAGCTACGCATGCTGCCATCCTAAAATTTTCCATGCGATTTCAGGTTGTTAGGTTAAACGTTAATGTGTATCCATTTTTATTTCAGTAAACCAGGTGTTGCTCTTCCTTCTGATTGTGACCCTCTGTGTGATTCTGTATAAGAAAGTTCATAAGAGGACTGTGATCAAGAATGAAGCAGGTAAGCAGGCAGGGCCCACTGAGATTGGATGCCCAGGAACAAAGTTTGAACGTCTTCCCTTAGGTCCTTTCAGTAGCTGGGTTCATGGACAAGTGAGAATTTGGTCAGCTCCCAAAGACCTGCTGGCGGAATATCCACCTTAGGCCACCTTTTCAGTTGTGCTCTAGGGTGATAGGTGCCATTCTAGTATTATAGAATGATTGGTGCTATTCAAACTTTGTGATATGTAAGATTCACGTGGAGGGCTTGTTAAAACACAGCGCTGGCCCCGCCAAGAAATTTAGAATCAGCAGGTATGGGCTGGGCCCTGAGGATTTGCATTTCTGATAAACTGCTGATTGAGGGTGATGTGGTGGGTTCTTGGACCACACTTTGGGTGGACTGTTCTACATCCCATCCCTTTGGAGTCTCTCAATAATTTCGCTTATGAAAATCGCCTTCCCTCTCTTCTCCCTGCTGATTCATTCCTGTCAGTGCACAAACAGCCTCAGAATTCTCAACTTGAAAATGATCCATGGGGAGGAGGACCCCGTGTCCTCTTTCAGCTGTACTAGAGCTGGGGGTGAATTGCATGAGATGACACCTTCATGACCCCAAAACACACATGAAGTTAAGCCCCACAAAAATTAGGCAGCATTGTGTTTATTATTATATTTTTAATTGATTTCCTTTTTATATTAGTCAAGCAAATGTATTCATTTGCGGAAAGTACAGAAGAAAAAATATTACCTGTTGCTGTGTCAGCCAAAGACAAATATAGTTAGTATTTTGGTGTGTTACATACATTTATTCCACAATTTTTTTTGACGCCAGACATTTCAGAACTGGAAACACATTGAACAAAGCAATGTCCCTGTTCCTATGAAGCTGTTTTTTTTTTTAATTTAAAAAATTCATTTTAAAAAAGAATTAAAAACATGGATAAAGTTAAGCCCCACAAAAATTAGGCAGCATTGTGTTTATTATTATATTTTTAATTGATTTCACTTTTATATTAGTCAAGCAAATGTATTCATTTGTGGAAAGTACAGAAGAAAAAATATTACCTGTTGCTGTGTCAGCCAAAGACAAATACAGTTAGTATTTTGGTGTGTTACATACATTTATTCCACAATTTTTTTTGAGCCCAGACATTTCAGAACTGGAAACACATTGAACAAAGCAATGTCCCTGTTCCTATGAAGCTGTTTTTTTTTTTAATTTAAAAAATTCATTTTAAAAAAGAATTAAAAACATGGATAATCTGGTCTTAATGAACATTGAGAGCATCTGGAAAGAGAATGATTTTCACACAAAGACATACATACAGATGTTCATAGGGCATTACTCATAGTAGCCCCAAACTGGAAACAGTCCACATGTACATGAACCAGGGAACAGATAAATGAAATGTGGTATGCTCACTCAGTGGGGTGCTTCGCAACAGTGGAAAGGAACAAACTACTGACACAAGCTACAGCATGGATGAACCTCAAACACGTGACGCTAAATGAAAAGAAGCCAGACCCAAAAGACTACATATTGTACGATTCCATCTACACCAGACTTGTAGAAAAGGCAAATCTATGGAGGCAGAAAGCAGATCTGTGGTCTCCTGAGCTGTGGGTGAGAGTGGATCCACAGCAAACTAGCTTAAGGGAACTTTTTGGGGTGATGGAAATGTTCTAAAACGGGATTGTGGTGATGGCTATGCAAGTCTATAAATGGCTAAAAATCGTTAAACTGTACACTTGCAACGGGTAAATTTTAAGATATCTGTATTAGTTTGCTAGGGCTGCCGTAGGTGCTAAAAGAACAGAAACGTATTTTCTCGTATTTCTGGAGGCTGGCAGTCCAAGACCAAGGTGCGGGCAGGGTTGGTTTCTCCTGAGACCTCTCTCCTCGACCTGCAGCCGCCTTCTCACCACGTCCCTGCGTGGCCTTCCTCTGTGCGGCATCGCTCGTGTCTCTTCCTCTTCTTAGTAGGATACCAGCCCTCCTGGGTTAGGGTCTCACCAAATGGCCTCATTTTAACTTAATTGCCTCTTTGAAAACTCTGTCTCCAAACACAGTCAGATCCCGAGCTGCTGGGGGTCAAGACTTTAACATATGAATTTTGGGGGCAATAATCCAGTCCACAGCTGTATCTTGATTATCCCTCAATATACTGTTTTAAAAGAGAGCAAGAAGGGAAGTCACACAAGGTCAAATGTCATCTGAACTTCTGGCTCTATACTCCTCACACTTCACTCCCCGCCCATAAACCAACACATTGGTCAGCTAATCCCACTGCAGGCCCCTTTGTCCAGGGAAAGAAATGGGTACGTTTTATAACAGCTGTTAAAACAACTGCAACAAAATGCACATTATGACTGATTAATCAGCTATACACAGATAAACAAAGCATTAGCGCTGCACGAATGAATCCAATATCATCCCATTCGGTGTTAAAATAAAAAAGAATCAATGTTACAAAATACTATTCAAAAGAATGTAGTGTTGACATGGAAAGATGTCCGTGGTATGTTAAGCAGGAAAAGCAAGTTGCAGAAGAGTATGAAAAGTATTTTGGCTTTAAAGTAATATATGTATGTGGTGTGTATCCTTTAGTATTTACATGAAGAGTAATACAGATCTCCTTCTGGGATGGGAGTGAGAATTCTGCAGAAAACAGTTGCAATTTACCAGATACTCTTCTGTTTGGGCTGGCATTTTTTTTCAAGAAGTGCACATTAATATTGATAATTTAAAAAACGTTTATTGAAAGAACTAGCGTTAAAAGTTAATGTTCCAGAGGCCCTGTGAAGTCATATGCTGAAAAAAAAAAACATGGTGCCATTCTGTGTTACCTCCCGATAATGACATTCCATGTAATCTCCTGATAATTCCTTGTGATTGGTGTGCTGGTCACTCACTCCTGTCCCACTTGGGGTGAGGCAAATTTGATACGTTTGGCTAAAATAATCCTTATATGAAATGGGATTCTGAGTTTTGGCGTTGGAAGAGCAGACTTTTTACCTCTTCTAGGAATAGGCATGGTTTGATAAGAGCTGCTTGTGTTTTTAATCCATTCTGCCATCATTACGATGCTTTCTAATGCTGTTAGGCACCAGATGGCTTTCCCATAGCCAACCCTTTTAATGCATTGGCTCAGGAACCAGTTGGTAAAATGGATCCAAGCAGGACAGCAGACAGTTCTCAAAGGCACTGCCAGGTTGGAGCATAGATGAAGAATTTACGGTTGATGAGCCTTTCCATCACATTTCTCCAATGTGCCTTCATCCTTTATTCTGTCCAGGGGAAAGTTTTTGGCACAGCAGTATTTTTGGCTTAGGTTAGCTTCGAGCTTCTCTGACTGGTAGAGGCCCTTAAGAAGTGGGGCGTGTGTTGTGTCTGCAGCAGAGGTGTACACTCAAAGATGTTTGACCTTTTCTTGGGGTCTCCCCTCTTTCACCTTCCTGCTACCTCGTGCTGCCTGCTGTCTGCTAAAGGCCTCTGCCTGAGCCTGGAAGCCAGGCACCGCACCGGCTTTCCAACACTTCCCCCTGTCTTTGGCCCTAGGAAAAGCCCATGAACTGTTCCTCCAGGGCCCTATTCTCTAAGGCTAATCCATCAGTTCAGTTTAGTTCACTTCAGCAAACTTTCATTAAGCATTTTCAAGGTGCCAGACTCACTGGGCATAGTATAATGAGCTTACAGTCTAGTGAAGGAGGCAGACACATAAATAGATTCTTGCAGTGCATTGTGACAAGTGCTCAAATAGAGGTATCTAATAAACTCACCCATCCATCCAAATAGTATTGAGAATCTACCATGTGCCAGGCGCGAGGATGGCTGCAGAGGATACAGAGATGAACAAGAAACCACCCTTGCCCTTGCAGGGCTCCTAGTGTAATAGGAGAAAAAGAAAGACATGCAGCCAAATAAATTGCAGTGCAGCTGATAAATCCAGCCACAAGCAAGGACATAGCACAGACAAGGGGTATGCTAATTTGTGCAGGGAGCTCTTAAAGACTTTCCAAAGGATCTGATGTCTGTGCTGCAGTTGGCATGAATATGTAAGAGTCAGCCATGCACAAAGCGATGGAAAAAGCATTCCAGGCATTGGGAACAGCATGTGTAAAGGCACTGAGATAAGAGACAACGTGGTGGAACATTCAGGGGACCACGGGGAGTTTGGTATCGTTGGAGAAGAAGGAGACGAGGCTGGAGACGTGAGCAGGAGCTGGATCGTGAGGAGCCTGGGTGCCAGGTGAAGGAATGTGGCTTCACCTTTTAGGAACCACTGAAGGACTTTCAGGAATGAAGAAAAAGTCAAATTTGCATTTCAGGCAGATCACTTCACTGCCTGCAGGTAACATACCCCATGATCAGGGGACCTCCCCAAGATGAAAACTTAGTTAAAAAGGAACAATCTTTAAGAAACATTTTTCCTGGTTTGTTTATAAAAATAACTCATGGTTACTTTAGACTATTTGGAAAATATAAGAAACACTAATAAAATTAAAATCACATATAATTCCATAAATAGACATAGGTCCATTTGCAAGTATGTATGTATCAACTTGAGATCAAACACTAGAGGGGATTTTGTAATCTTCTCCCCCTTAACAGTATATTATGAGCATTTTCTCACGTCAGTGAATATATCATGAAAGCAAAATTATTCTGGTGGTGGAAATTTCAGATGCAATTGCATGCTGGTGGAAAAGATGTAGAGGGAGAAAGGGAAGGTCATTCGGTGTTTCTTAAATTACACAAAGCACAGTACCTGGTGGTTAGTTTCAATAAATGCTTGTTGAATTGAATATCAACTAGAACTACCTGGGGCTTGAGTGATAGAGGTTTTGCAAAAATGTATCTGGAAAGAGAGAGAAAGAGAGAGCTTTAAGTAAAAATCAGATGGGCATTTGATGGTGGATACCCTAAATGCTGATAATTATTATTCTTCATGAATGGAAGGTGTATTGTGGTACCAAAGTATGATGTTATGGCATTGGCGTTTTATATCATAGCCAATGCTCAGAAGAATAGTCAATTATTCTTCTTATGTATCAGTCATGCTCTTTCATTTACCTCCTTTCTCTTGCTGTCAGCATTTGGGAAACTTGACTAGAGGCTGGACAGGGGAAGGAAAACCCAAGTAGTATATCTTACAGCAGTGTGGGCAAGGTCAATATCCCAATTTAGGGAAGAGTTGAGGAATGTTGAACAAATGAGGCTTTTCAGTTCTTCATATGTTTTCCAACCATGTGTACGTTCAGCTATCCAACTGGCTTCTTTAAGACAGCTCCAAAATAATAGCGACTTAAACAATATAGAAGTTTATTTTCTCTTTTAAACGTCAGCCTAATGTATCAGTTCCACAATAATCCAGATCAAGATTCCTTCTATCTTATGGTTTTGGTGTCCTTGACAGGTAGCTGCCATCTTGTGATCTAAAATGGCTGCTCTGACTCCTGCCATCATATCAATGTTCCAGCCAATGGAAGGGGGAAAGGCAAAGGGGAGGGTAAGCATTCCTTTGAAGGGCAGACCCAGTAGTTGCACACATTAATTGAAGGTCAGGACTTGATCATACAGGGCTGAAAGGGAGTTTGGGTAAAATAGTCTTAGCGGTTGGCTACGTGCCCACTAAAATCCCAAAGTTCTTTTCTAAGGGAAGGAGAGACTGGATATTGGAGAACAAACAGCAGTCTCTTCCACACCACACTGTCTTCCCTCGGAGGGTGGAAGACTAGTTAATCTGGCTCTACTGTGAAATTCCTTCATGTTCCAAGATACTGATTTTGATGTTTCCAGATGTTGAATCCGAGACCCCTGAAGAGCTAGAAGAGGAGATTCCTGTGGTGATTTGTGCAGCAGCAGGGAGAATGGGCGCTGCCATGGCTGCCATCAATAGCATCTACAGCAACACTGACGCCAACATTTTGTTCTATGTAGTCGGTCTCCGGAACACTCTGTCTCGAATACGGTAAAATTTGTGCACTACGGACTTTGGAGCTTTTGACTTTCTTTTAATCTTCCTTATTTTTCTTTGAATGGATTCCCTTCCTTTTTGGAATGATGTCATTAGAATTAATGAGGGGATGTCCTGAGGTTTACTTGGTGACCTGACAATTGTGTCGCCTGGCTAAGGAAATTTCAGCAAAGCCTTATTAATCTGCAATGCATCATTCTGCAGAAGTGAACTGTCTAACAAACTAAAGAATCCCAATCCTTAAGCAGATTATGTGAAAGTATTTCTAAAATGGCCTCTCTTTTGTCTGCTTTCTTAACCTACGAGAATATTAACATAACATAACCATTTTCGTGTGGCCCTGAATCATAACTAATTATAATTTTTTAACTATAAACTTATATATTATAATATAGTTTTGAATTTATCTTTTCCTTATCATTATACTAAAAAATAAATTGGGGTTAGATTAAGAAGAAATAAACAGAAATCAAAATTTAAATGTATTATAAAAACGTAGGATAATTATATAATCTTGGTTGGAGAATGCCTCCCTGAACCCAGAAATTGTAAGGAAAACCTGACAGATTTGATTGCATAACACTTAAAAACTTTCAAATGATGAAGAATGCAATAAGTGAAATTAGTCACATAATAGATTAGCAGGAAATATTTTCAACATGTATTATAGATAAAGGATTACTATTCAAAATAAAGAATTGTTCCAAAAAATTTAAAATCACAATCATCTAGTAGAAAAATGGGCATAGAGTATGAATAGGCAATTCACAGAAGAAAAAACATACAAATGGCAAACAAACATGAAAAGATGTTCTATGTTACTAACAGGAAAATGTGAACTAAAACATATTTGCATTATTTAAAAATGCAAATCAAAACATATGTCACATTATAAGTGACATACAATTTTTCCCTCATCAGGTGAGCAAATATTAATGAGAACACTAGCCAGTGCAGGAAAACTGATATGATGCTGCTTTATAAGAAAGAAGGAACACTTTTTGTTCTTCCTGTTTCTGGGGGAAATTATTTGGATCCGGGGAGATATTTGGTTATTACTATTTCGCTTCATTTCCTTTGCAGAAAGAGTTATGTGATTAAGGGGGAGGAAAAAGGGAAAGATTTAAAGCCAGACCAGATGAGGAAAAAAAAAAATCAGAATCAGGGTTTATAGACTAAACTCTACTAAGTTTACACACATTTTATTTTTAACTTTCTAAGGAGGCAACAGATTCACTCTGAGGCAATAGGCAAATTGAGGAAAGATTTGAAGTGTGTGCTAGATGTTTTTTGTCATTTCTTTAGAAAATGGATTGAACATTCTAAACTGAGAGAAATAAACTTTAAAATCGTGGAATTCAACCCTACGGTCCTCAAGGGGAAGATCAGACCAGACGCCTCGAGGCCTGAATTGCTCCAGCCTGTGAGTGGGAATCGTGCATGTGTTGGGGACAGTCCTTGGGGAGACCTCCTTCCACATGGAGCACTAGCCACTGGGATGCAGCTGGAATATTTTTGAAGCCCTATGGTGTTAGATCTCCACCAAACTCTGCTTATTTATAATTGATAAGCCACTGCTCCAGAAAGAATTTAAGATGGTTTACATAAACGTAACTAAGCTATTAAAGAAGAAATGAAGCATAAAAAAACGTAGAACGCAGTTGTGTATGTGAATATGGTCTGCAGGGGTGGGAGCTGGAGGTGGGCCAGGTAGGGAGGCCAGGAAAAAATATCCCTAGCCCATAGGCTGTTGTGTGTACTGTGATTGTGCATTAAATCTAGCTCTGAGTGTCCCAGCAGCTAACAAAAAACAGCCACAGGATGGATTATACACTTCATAGCATTGACTAAGATAATAATTTTCAGGAGACACCGCCTTTTTTCCTGGCATTGGAAATCCTGAGGTGTTTTACTGCAAGAGTTCTTACAAAAGGAACCCTCTGCTGCACAGAGTGGTGCTTTTGCTGGCGGTTTTACAGAAACTGCAGCCACCTTCTACACAGGATTGTTACTTAAATCCATCCTTGAAAATT
This sequence comes from Propithecus coquereli, assembly GCF_000956105.1. Taxonomy (NCBI): domain Eukaryota; kingdom Metazoa; phylum Chordata; class Mammalia; order Primates; family Indriidae; genus Propithecus; species Propithecus coquereli. The sequence continues at coordinate 2,517,307 of NW_012148797.1, read as the reverse complement.
TACTAAATTCTGTAAGCCTTTTGTGTAGGATATGGTCTTTCTCCTCCATTGCAGGTATTGTCAGAGCGCAAGCTGAGTTGGGACTTCAGATTAAACAGTGTTGTTACTAATGAAACTTTAAAACTCATACCCACAGCTCATGCTTCTCTGACCTTTTTCTGGTTCAAAGAGCTAAAAGGTTGCTGTTGGAATGACACGTGTATGTGCGTGCATATGTGTGTGTGTGCATTTGTGCGCGCGTGTGTCTTTAAGGCTGATTTAGTTGACCGAATGTAGAGGAAGGCAGGCAATCTGAGCCCTAAAAGATTGTCTAGGAAGCCTCTGTGACTCCCACGGCAGCAGTTCACAGAGATGAAAGTGGCAACAGCCTCAGCAGCCAGGGATTTGGATCTAGGAGAACTGCCGATCTGCCAGCGCTGGTTTCAGCCCCAGGGCCCAGATAAGTTGGGTACGAGGAAGCTCAGGTGAGACATCTCTGTAGCCCCTGTTTTATTCTGTTCCAAACCTGGAGCTGGCCGGGCGCGGTGGCTCACGCCTGTAATCCTAGCACTCTGGGAGGCTGAGGCGGGAGGATTGCTTGAGCTCAGGAGTTCGAGACCAGCCTGAGCAAGAACGAGACCCCATCTCTACTAAAAATAGAAAAAATTAGCCGGGCATGGTGGCACATGCCTGTGGTCCAGCTACTTGGGAGGCTGAGGCAGGAGAATACTTGAGCCCAGCAGTTTGAGGTTGCTGTGAACTAGGCTGATGCCATGGCACTCCCCCGGGCAACAGAGTGAGACTCTGTCTCAAAAGAAAAGAAAAGAAAAGAAAAAGACAAAACGAACCTGGAGCTGAGCTGAGGCCATGGTCAAAGCCCACTTTCCAGTACCCCTAGAAGACATTGAGCCATACGCCTCTTCCCCACCTTCGTTTCTTTTGTTAACAGCTGAACTTTGTTCGATTTTATCTCCCTCTCCTTATCCACCAACACGAGAAAGTCATCTACTTGGACGATGATGTAATTGTACAAGGTACACTCGCTGACTGCCAAGAACACTTGGAAAAGGAGCAACTGATAAGTAGAATGACTTTCTTCATTTTCCATATAGCTAGATGCCTAGTGATTCTGACTGCTTATTAAAGTTGTGAGTATAGGATGGTTGTAAATTTGAAAATATTTTGAAAACAGGGGTTGATACTCCCCTGAACTATCCAGTTGACTCCCTGATTATCAAAGTCTGGAATAAATAGCTTGGTAGCCTTTCCTTCCTCTGCAGCCCTAAAATGTATGGAAATACAGTCTTACTGATGACACTCTTAGGAGTGAGCTGAGATTTGGTGTTTAGATGTTGTGTTCCCTCTCTTCCGCATACGAATAGGATAAGCATGGTGTGGCACCTACATAGCAACAGAAATAAACTGAACTAATCAAGTGGCTTTCTAAATTGGTACGAGCTATTCTTATTAAGTAAATTGCCAAGCCACTTGAAATTAGGGATCTGATACTCTTCTTCCATAGCAAAATCAGAAATTGCTGAAGCTCCTAAACACATGCTATAATATTTTAACCGCTGGCGTTTCTAAATGCAGGTGATATCCAAGAACTGTATGACACCACCTTGGCCCTGGGCCACGCGGCAGCTTTCTCGGATGACTGCGACTTGCCCTCCACTCAGGATATACACAGACTTGTGGGGCTGCAGGTGGGCACACTGTTTCGGAAATCCCACCCTTGCCCTGCTGTTCTGGGCCGTTCTCTTCCCCTGCAACTCCCACTGAGTGTAATCTCTACCTTCAAACCCTCACGGCCCGTCTGGGCTGCGGGAGGAACAGCACAGGTATCTGGGCTTTATTTCGCATCCCAGCTCCATTCCTTGTCAGCTCTGAGGCGAGTTACTTTAACCCCGCCAAGTCCCACTTTCCTTATCTGAAACATGGCAACGATAATGTCTACTTTGTTGTGTTTTGTGAGCTATAATGAATAACGTGATGTCAAAGTGTCCAGCTTGTAGCATTCATAAATGCTCCAGAAATGTAGTTGTTACCGAGGTTCCTCATAACCACACTCTATGTCAGAGACGGTGTTTTCTACAGAAGAGACTCCCTCAACTGTTTGGTTCTATTTCCAGAGTTTTGACCATTGTTTTTTTTTTCCCCCCTTTTCAATAGAGGAAAACATTGATTTTGTTTGAGGGTAAAGATCTCCTTACTCTTGTGGAAATGAGGAAAGTGGAACCTATATGTAATGCTGAAACCAAAAAGTAGCTTTGAAATGAGGTGCTAGTAAGAGTTGAGTCCTGTTCTTCAAAAGAAGTTCTAACAAATAATTTTAGATGTGCTACATTTAAAGCACTTTTAGGGCATAGCGTCTGGGGCCAGACTCGACTTTGCCAAAATCTTGGTGCTATTGCTTAGTAGATTTATGACCTTGGGCAAGTTACTTAGCCAGTTGTTTTTGCCACATTTGTCAAACAGAGGTAATAATAGTACTTCCTTTGTAGAGTTACTGTGAGAATCAAATCAGTTAATACATGTAAAGGTATTATATGCAATTAATGAGGTAATGTGTGTGAAGTTCTTAGAACAGACTGGCATGTAGAAAGTGCTCAAGTATTTCCATTACTCCTGTGTCCTATTTGAGAGCATCACGTTGAAGTAGATTATGACAGTCTATGTAGATGAAAGAATATGTCCTGCCTCATACTACGTTGATTCAACACCTGCTTATTGAGTGTTTACTGTGTGCCTGACACTGTTTTAGGTACTGATAATATAGTGAACAAAACTAAAATTCCACCCAATGGCTTCCCATCTCATTCAGAGTAAAAGCCAGAGTGCCTGAGATGGCCTACCAGGCCCTACACCACAGCACTCTAGCCCGGGGAACAGAGCAAACTCTGTCTCAAAAACAAAAAAAAAAAAAGAAGAAGGGACCAACAGGATTTGCTGACGGACGTGAATGAGGAGTGAGTGAGAAAGGGGTCGAGGATGACCTAATGACCCGGGTTTTCTGCCCGAGTAACCAGGATAAAGACGCCACTGGCTGAGGTGAGACAAGTTGTAGGGAAGCAGGTTTTGGACAGGATTGAGATCAATTTTTGGATGTAAGTTGGAGCTACCTTGCTAACTGTCCAAAAGGAGACATTTAGTTGGCAGGTATAGGAGTCAGAAGCCCGGAGGAGACGTCAGGGCTGCCAGACGGATGGTGTTTAGAGCCATGAGACTGGATGAGGCTGTCTATGGAGTTCTTGCTAGAGAAAGGAACAGGGGCTGGACTGAGACCTGGGGCATTCAGCATTTAGGTATCGGAGGAATGAGGGGAACCAGCAAAAAACCCAACCAAAACAAAACAAAACAAAACCACTAGGAAGTGGCCAGCGACACAGGAGGAAACCCAGAGAGACTGCACAAGGGCTTCAAGAAAATGATCATTTTTCAGAAAGAAAAGATTCATTGGCCAAATGCACGCATATCCTGTTCCCTTACAGAATACATACATGGGCTATCTGGACTACCGGAAGAAGACCATAAAAGACCTTGGCATCAGCCCCAGCACCTGCTCTTTCAATCCTGGTGTGATTGTTGCCAACATGACGGAATGGAAACACCAGCGCATCACCAAACAATTAGAAAAGTGGATGCAAAAAAATGTGGAGTATGTGTTGACCTCTCTACCATTATTCCCATGCTTGAGAACAAAATCATTCAATTAATTTTCTATGCATAGCTCAGGGGTTAGAAATACTTCAGTCCTATTAGGTCAGATTTTCTTAGAGGCACTGTTGAGAAAGAAAAGGGGGCAGCAGGTTAAAATCTTTCCTCAAATGGTACAAATCAGAGGAATCCAGACCCTGTGGAACAAGGAGTCCTTTATTAAACATTTTCCTAATCAGTCGTTTAATAACGTGACTTGAATCTTTTCCACTGAAAATCTTTATCTTTGTTGAGTTTCTCCTTCTTACATAAATTGCTTGTTAAGGATTATTTTATAAAGTCAACTTTGCTTTTTAAGGTTGATTTTTTTAATTTATAATTTTTCATCATTGAAGTTTAGAGAAAATAGAAGTAACTAACACAACCACTATGATCATTCCATTGTATTTCCTGTCAGTCTTTTTTATCTGGATATTTTGGTACCACTGTAATCTTGAATTTGTGAGTAGTTATTCTAAATAATGTAGGATTGGAATCTGATCTTCTATGTCTGCCATAAAAAAGACGGAGTTAAAATGGCAAAATATTAACACTGTGAATCTACTAGGCAATATATATGAGAGTTTGTGGTATTCTTACAATTTTGTGTAGGTTTAACAATTTTCAAAATAAAAAGTTGGGGGAAAATGAAAGGCTGTAAGTCTTATTATATAGTGAGAGAATGTCTTGCATCTTTTATAAGTATTATATTCTACTGTATCTGAGTGTGTGGCAGCTCCAGTCCAAATGTTGCTTTTCTATTTCATTTCTTAGGGAAAACCTCTATAGCAGCTCCCTGGGAGGAGGGGTGGCCACCTCCCCAATGCTGATTGTGTTTCATGGGAAATATTCCACAATCAACCCCCTGTGGCACATAAGGCACCTGGGTAAGTATTTTAGAAAAACAACACAAATGTATATTTTCTTATTTTTTTAAATTTCACCATATTACGGAGGTACAAATGTTTAGGTTACATATATTGCCTTTGCCCTGCCCGAGTCAGAGATTCAAGCGTGTCCATCCCCCAGACAGTGCACACTACACCCGCAAATGTATATTTTATAGACCCAGGGAGCACCATGGTTGAGAGTGCTATTGTGCCAGGTTCTTCAGTTTAGATCCTCCAGGTCCCCTTGGACAAATTGTTTAACCCTCAGTGCTCAGAGTCTGCAAATGGAGCTGATATTATTAGCTACTTGAGGAGTGTGTTTCCTGGAATTCATGAAAAGCTGTTGGACTAATGCTTAGCATATATTATGTGCTCAATAAACATTAACTCTTGTTAAGATGGATCTTTCACTGTCAAAACTTTTTCATATGCCTATATTGCCCTCTTGCAGTAGTCTGCAGTGGACAACACCAAATGAAGACGCATAATGGCTTATGACGAATTTAGATAGCTGGCACTGAAATGTATCTTTTAAAAGCAGCCATTTATTGAATGTGTACTATGTGTCCCTTAACAGTCTTTTATTCACTACGCAAGTGCAGGCTCTAGGGTATAGCTTGGAACCCCAACTCTGCTATTATATGATCTTTGGCAAGTTACTTGATGTCTCTGTGCCTTAGTGTCCTCATTTGTAGATTGAAGCTAACAGGCTCTTCTAAAGTTTTATAAGGAACAAATTACTGAATACATGTAAATT
>NW_012148797.1:2507544-2508860 GCF_000956105.1 Propithecus coquereli | reverse complement strand
AGAAAACACTTAAAACTTAAGGATAACCATTCTTATTATTTTTTATTGTAAAAACCATCAGACTTTCAAATGAACTTTAAAACCTTTCAATATTATTTAATGAAAAAGTCTCATACTGTCATGTATAGGATATATCAACATTTACTACTCGTCTGTCATGTTTAATGAAAAACATCATTATTGTATGCTTGGAAAATCCTCAAATCCATTCTCTAGTGAGTATCTGCCATAATTTAAAGGGTATTTTCCCCACTCAAATAAAAAAATCTATGTAAAGCTACCATAGTTATATACCAAAGCAATACCTAGTTACATGCTTTACATAGTCCCATGAAAAAATTCAATTGCTCCTAATCCCTGATGCAAGGCACTTCAAAGCACCCGCACGAAAGGTCCATGTAAACAGTAGTACAGTACATCATTTAAATAACATAGATGACTTTTACACAGCTTGACCTAGACCCTAGGAAAAATCAAATCCATCATAGCTACAGCTAAAAAGCATGTTAAGATTCACAACAATTTTTTTCTCTTATTATTAAGAGAAGAACAAGCCACATAATCTCCTGGGGGATAAAAACCTCTTAAATATTTTATATTGAAAAAACAGCATGCTCCCTGGGTATGTATGAAATCTGAATATTCAAGAGTGATTAAGAGTAAATGCAAATGGCATTTCTGAATACCCAGCTGTAATAACTATCAGATCTAGTAGTCTAGACTATTGTAGCACCATGGAAAATGCATTAGAAAATCACAAAGGTACATAATTCAAACCAACCTTTCCATGAGGTTCACTTAGTCCACAGTAACAAACAGCAAATAGAAAAAATTTTTTAAATTATTGGCTTATTAGATTTACCTAGCAAGAAAAATTTCTGTATTATCTATTTTAGTACATCTCATGTACATAAAGCACCAGTTTAAATAAGATTATCCAACACCACCAGCATCTTGTTGCTCAGCCTTTAAGTTCATTTCTTATCACTTTCCATGTCACAGCCTTAAAGCCAAGGAGGATAAAATTGGAACAGTAATAAATACTGACAGAGAAATTCAATTCCTTCCCTATCAAATTTATGTGTCTCAAGTAAAACAGAGATGAGTAACGAAATGTAAAAGGTCTATGCATTCTCTGGAACCTACCATCCCAGAATAGTTAGCGCCCATTCGAGGATTAACACACAGGAGTGAGGAGGCCAAAGCCAGGGCCCAATGCTCTTAGGTAAGGTCAGGTTAGCTTCGCTACTGCAAGGCCATACTCTGCATTTCTACTACTAAGCAACTCTCACAAACACTCACCAATGGTAAAGCAA
>NW_012148797.1:2505314-2506054 GCF_000956105.1 Propithecus coquereli | reverse complement strand
TAACCTGGATCGTATTTTTCTTCCTTAACAGCCATCTTCTTTGCATCCTCTGTGAGGAGGGTGAAAAGGATTTAAAACTGATTTTGTACCATAGTTTTGAAAATAGCTTTATTCAGAAATTATGAACAATTCTTCTGAATGTTCATAGATACTGAGATACATCTTTCACTACAATCTTTTAAACTCTTTGTAGCATATACTAAATTAACTCATATGAACTGTAAAAACCTATTACATTTAATTTTAGGTGGGTACAATGTTTCTTAGATCCTCGACGTCTATACGAGTAGACAGAAGACCTTGATAAAAGGAAAACAATAACCAGTATCCATTATCAGAGCACTCTGGCTACAAATATAACTGTTTTCTCTTCTCTGGTTCTAAATCCACAACATACTTTCTACAATGCATATATATACGAAATGAATAAAAGGAGTGCTAACAGCAACATACCTTGGGCAAGCTGTAGGTCAAATGTATACTGCACCTCTTGAACGTCTGTATTTCGTTCAATGCCTTTCAACTGATCTCTTAAGTCCTTCAGCTTAATGTAGTAATGAACTTTGTCCTGGGCTCGAGGAAACTGGGCACATCTTGCACTGGATGATGGCATAACATAACAGAGCTGGAATCACAAGATTTTACAGTTTCAGAAATCTTACAATTCTACTGAATCCATTCATATTGAGATTAGAAAATTTATCTTTATTTGGGTTTAACAACTTGATACTTAACCACAT
>NW_012148797.1:2499659-2503145 GCF_000956105.1 Propithecus coquereli | reverse complement strand
CATCTCTACAAAAAATATAGAAAAATTAGCTAGATGTGGTGGTGTAGGCCTCTAGTCCCAGCTACTCCGGAGGCTCAGGCAGGAGAATTGCTTGAGCCTGGGAGTTTGAACTTGCAATGAGCTATGATGATGCCACTGCACTCTAGCCCAGGAGACAGAGCGAGACTTTGTCTCAAAAATAAATAAATAAATAAAAATAAAATGAAGTTGGGCTAAGATATATAAATGGGGCAATTAGTTTGACTAATATAGAACATGTCTGTGTTTACATGTTTGTTTCACAACTGAGTACAAGGGTTAAACCATTTGAATTTCACAACTATAAGTCATTAAATTTATTTTGAATGCAGTATGTGAGCCAATTCCTCTCAGTATTTTAGCTGAATAACATAACATCATTAAGACACTTAGCTGACAAATGTTTTTCTTTTTAATAAAATTCTAACAGTATCTGAATTCATTTGCAACTACTAGTTCAAGTTGATATATAAAAATTATTCAGCAAAATATAGTGTGGTTTTTTTCATGGCATAAATTACAATGGATAGACAAATAAAAAAGGTAAATTAGCTGGAAAAAAATTCATATTTAGCTGATTTACAAGTGTAATTTTAAAGACTTACAGTTTCTGTGTCTGGGATCTTATGGGGCTGAAGCCCAAATTCCAAGTTCTTAACCTTTACTCCAAAAACTTCTTTACTAAAAATTTCATAAATACCTAAAATGAAATACAAACATATTTACATTGCCCATAATGTTAGCAAAGAAAAAAGATGAAATTTAAAAATAAATCTTACATTTTCCATTAAACACTGCTATTCGTGGCTGATATTTCTGTAATTTCTGTACTAGAATACGTCCTCCTTCACGAAATTCTTTACTAAAATTGAATTAGAAAGTAGTCAAAAATATAAATATGGCGATATTTATAATATGCTGAATCCAGGCAGCTTTCAATAAAAGATCACATCACACATTTGTTAAGTTCAGCTTGAACAAGATACACATGGTGTTCCTAGAGTATATAGGTACCAGCATGGTCAAGATTCCAACTCGTAAAAATAAATGCTGTGTAATTACCTAGAAAGATCTTTGCTTCCTGGCGTTGTCCTTTCCACCATATTGGTAAACCCAATACCATACTTTCCTGGCAAAGTGTGGTCATCCATATGACTCAGTTGGACCTCACTCAGTCCTGACATAAACAAACACTTCCCTGTGAAAAGAGAGTTCAGTTTATTTCTGCAGAAGGTCAAAGGCTTTTGTTCAAAGAGCTGATGTGGTAGTCTACATTCTTATTCTTGAAATTTAAAAAAAAGATTTAGGATATTTAAAATTATAACATAGGATAAATACGTGCTGAGCAATTACTATGTGCTGGGTAATATGCTAAGCCCTTCTCATGGATTATCTCATTTAGTCACAATTATCTTATGAAATACTATTATGGTCTCCTTTTCACAGGGGGTTATGGTAAATGTCTTTCTGAGAATAAATAGCTACTTAGTGTAGGAAACTTTAAAATTATTTGTTTTCCTTTTCAATAATTGGTGATACCACCACCTGCTCCTGGAATACCTCACAGATAAACATGTGAACCAATAGACCAAAAACACTCAAACACTTTGACAGTGGAGAAAATTAAAAGTTCCCTAGAAGAAAACTAGACTTCTCTAGAAAAAACTTGCCTAGGAAAAAAATCTTTTAAAATAATAGAGACGGTATGTTATTAGTTCCAAAAACACATTACTATCATTTTCCCTATACGTTTTTAATATTACCATAAGATAATCAATTAGTATTTCCTGAGAGCCTACTGCATGCATTGTTCTAGTAGGCAGTGTTACATAAGACAACTGACACATACATAGCGCAATGCAATAGTAGTTATACTTGGTTGTAAAGCTCACTTTAAAAGTACGAGTCTTTATTACTATTTTCTGCTTTCCTAGGAAATCGACAAGAATCTAGAAAGTCAGTATTCTGTCTGCATTGTCACAAACATGTGCTATTATTACTATGTCTATAGATAACAATTTTTAAAAAATTATTTAGGCCAGCCACAGTGGCTCACTCCTGTAAACCTGGCACTTTGGGAGGTAGAGGCAGGGAGATCAGTTGAGGCCAGGAATTTGAGACCAGCCCGGACAAGATAGCAAGACCTCGTCTCTGTGAAAACTTTAAAAATTAGCCCATGTGGTGGCAAGCGCCTACAGTCCTAGCTGCTCGGGAGGCTGAGATGGGAGGATTGCCTGAGCCAGCAGGCTTACTGAGGTTACAGTAAGCTATGATAGCGCTACTGCAATCCAGCCTGGGAGACAGAGTGAGACCCTGCCTCTAAAAAAAAAAAAAATTTAAAAAAAGTAGTAAAGCTCATTAAAAACAATTCAAGCAAAAGGGAAAGTACTTTTTCATGTCCTTCTGAAACTTTTATACACCACGATGTTAATGGTGACATATCATTTTAAACTCTTTATTTTCATGTACATACAAACACAGAGAACATGAAACATCAATACATATTTACAAAGTCTCTTTCTTTTTAAAAATACAATTTAAAAAAAAATCCCATTAACAAAGATAAATAACTTGAAAGTAAATTAATAAAAAAAAGTAACCACTTACAGAAATGGTTTCCAGGTCCAGGGTAATGATGCCCTTTGTAAGCAGCCATGAGTCCTGGGTTTATGCCAATCTATAAAACAAAATAATTATACATTTTAGTCTTAAAAGGTAGGACTTAAGCCTTAGGGCTTCTATGGAGCAATGGTAAACAAAACTGAATTGATCAAAATATAAATCTAGCATCATAAGCAGTATCATTTATCAATGACTACTCTTGGTTTGCACAAAGTATTCCACATAGAGGAAAGCAATTTCCTTTATATTAAAAGTTTTGCTGTTCTTTCTAAAAACCACTTCGACTCCCTTGTGATCCTAGGCCCGACTGGGCTGCCTTCAGTCTGAAAAAAGAGAGGTCCTACTCAATCAACCTGAGCTGCCACAAGTCTGGTTTTTAACTCCCAACAAGTAGCTTACTCCACATCACCTACACAGTTGTGCACATGCTGATGTGTCCTACAGTTACCGACAAAAATAAAAGTTCAAAATCAGTGCTATCATTTATGGCGTTCTCACAGGTATCATGTAATCTAAGTAATCCACATGGATTATTTCATTTAATTACAACCCTGTGAGGGAGGTATTTTTATCACCCCTGGTATATCAATGAGGAAACTGGTGTTTAGAAAGGTTAAGGCTTGTCCAAGGTCATACCTGAAACAGGATTTGAACCCAGACAGCCCCAATCTGGTGCTTATCCCCCATAAAACACAATCTCATGAAGGTGACACTGTTTACCACCAAAAGGATTCTTAGAAATGTTTCTTTTCAGCAAAATGCTATTTACAAAAACAACTGTTAAGTAAAGCTAATCCCTCCATGCTATTTATAAAATCAAACGATGGCTTCTCATCACCAAGAAAT
>NW_012148797.1:2493839-2495488 GCF_000956105.1 Propithecus coquereli | reverse complement strand
ATCCTAGCACTCTGGGAGGCTGAGGTGGGAGGATGGCTTGAGCCCAGGAGTTTGAGGCTGCTGTGAGCTAGGCTGACGCCATGGCACTCTAGCCCAGGCAACAGAGTGAGACTCTGTCTCAAAAAAAAAAAAAAAGAACTGTGAGCCAAAAAAACTTCTGTTGTTTATAAGTTACTCAGTCTGTGTTATTCTGTTATAGCAGCATAAAATAGACTAAGACAGTCATTAAATAGCAATCAGAAATGGATATTTTGGAAACATGTGTTGAATTTAACAAAGAAAAAAACCCTCTAAACCTCTCTTCTCAACCTGATTTAAACTTTGGACAAGGCATGGTAGCTCATGCCTATAATCCCAGCACTTTGGGAGGCTGAGGCAGGAGGATCACTTGAGGCCCAGAGTTCAAAACCAGCTTGAACAACATAGTAAGATCACATCTCTACAAAAAATTTTTTAAAAAATTAGCCGGGCATGGTGTTCCACGCCTGTAGTCCTAGCTGCTCAGGAGGCTAAAGCGACAGGATCGATTGAGTACTGAGCACTTGGAGCCTGCAGTGAGCAATGACCATGCCATTGCACTCCAGCCTGAGTGACAGAGCAAGACCCCGTCTCTGAAAAAAAAAAAACAACTTTTTTTCAAAGTATTCTGTTCAAAATAAAGAATGTAGGCCTTCAAAGAAAACAACTTCAAAAAATCATTTCTGATGACCTTAAACTACTATCTCAAGCTGTTGCTATTAATATCAGCACAAAGCGAGGGAAGTAAATGCATTTCTGATGAAATTCAAGTTATAGCTAATGCCAAATAATGCCATTAAATACACAGGAGGAAGAAAAATGGAAATAAAATGGAAAAGTATCATTTACTATTTGGAGAGAAAAGTCATGTTTTCTACGGCAAGGTACCTGAGTTATCAGTTTTCTTTCTCTGTGACATGTGGAAAAAGAGAACAGGAAGCTCATAAAGCAGAGATTAAAAGGGCAAACGAGTACACTTTAAATTAGTGAACTCTGCAGTATGTAAATCATATCTTAATAAAATGGTTAAGGGAAAAAAAAGCAAACTAAAGTATTCTCTGAATAAGCTGAAATGGCCTAGGGAGACACAGGGTAACAGACTACCCATGGGTGGCAGGGCTAGAATGTTGGAAGCTCAAAGATAAATAAACAGAGGCAGGTTGGACACAGTGGCTCACGCCTGTGATCCTAGCACTCTGGGAGGCTGAGGTGGGAGGATCACTTGAGCTCAGGAATTTGAGACCAGCCTGAACAAGGGCAAGACCCTGTCTCTAACAACAACAAAAAATTAGCCAGATGTCGTGCCATGCTTATAGTCCCAACTACTTGGCAGGCTGAGGCAGGAAGATGGCTTTGAGTCCAGGAGTTGGAGGTTGCTGTGAGCTAGGCTGATGCCACAGCACTCTAGCCCGGGCAACAGGGTGAGACTCTTATCTCCAAAGGAAAAAAAAAAAAAGATAAACAGAGGCCCAATCTCAATGGACAAATCACTGGAGAAGTATTCCAACTTCAAGCTATCTTTATGGGTAAATTGGTAAAGAAAAGATTGAGTGAGAAATACTAAACTATATCTAAGACTTTCCTTTCTTTAAATATATTATTTTCAAATTATACTGAAAAAGATAACAGTG
>NW_012148797.1:2491938-2493789 GCF_000956105.1 Propithecus coquereli | reverse complement strand
TTCTTTCTATTTTTTTAGTAGAGACGGGGTCTCGCTCTTGCTCAGGCTGGTCTCGAACTCCTGAGCTCAAATGATCCGCCCGCCTCGGCCTCCCAGAGTGTTAGGATTACAGGCGTGAGCCATCACACCCGGCCCAGGCTAATTTTTTAAAATGCAAATCTATTTAAGCCATCCCTTTGCTAATATTCTCTTAATAGCTCCCTGTTACCTTCATGATGGAACACACCTTCTTTAAGACAAAAAACAAGCCTCAACTGCTCCTTATCCAGCCTCGCCTCTCACCAATTCCTTGCTACACCCCAGACTTCAAGGACACAGACTCCCTCAGCGTTCTGACTCTGCCATGCTTCTGCATGTCTGTGCCTTGGCACGTGCTGCTCCTTCGGCCTGGACTCTTCCCCACTCCGTTCTTCACGGGGTTGAAGTCCCCTCACCCGTGGAGTTCCAGAGCTCTGGTGTTATTCAGATCTCTCTGCTCTGGGAAGCAGCCTCTGAGGCCTCAGTCTGAGTTAGGTGCCAACCCTGGGACTCTCAGAGCACCCATCCCGTGCTCCTCTTCACCACGTAGTGGGCTGAGGTGGAATGTGTGTTTACTTATTACCTTTCTCTACTAGACTAGGAGATATGCGAGGGCAGAATCCATGTTCTTTTATTCCCCAGAACCTATCAGAGTGCTTAGCACATACTAAGTACTTAAAAAGTAGATTAAATTTTTTAACACTAAAATAGAGTTGGGAATTTTAATTCATCATTAAACCCTTTCTAAAATAAGTTGGTTGATCCAGTATCTAATTTTCTAAGCAGTGAAAAGTACCTTGTACAGGTTCTTCAGCAGGAGCTGGGGCTGGAACTTCTGCTGGCATTTGCTGTTCACTCGCAACTGCCACACTGGGAGCTTCAGCCATCATTTGTTGAAATGGAAAGGTATAAAAAGCTGGAGCTGGCTGAAGGGAATAGCTGAAAGAACAATTAAGAATAAGATATGATGGTGATAAAATTAAACCCAAATGTAAGTTTAAGTGATCAGGTATAAAAAAATCTTCAGGATTCAAATATTTTGTGACCAGATTGCAGTATTTATTTAGAATAGATAAAGGGGAGGCGAGAGAGGAGGAAGATCTATTCCCATATGTACACACTCACTCAACCTTTACTGAGTGCTTACTAACCAAATACTAAATCTCACACTATTTAATGACAAGATGTGTCATCAATAAAACTTACCAGTCCTGTCAAGTTAGCCTGTACTTTCTCTGAAATGAGATCATGGGAATTTTCTAGCAGACAGACTTGAAAGGCCTGTCAATCCATACAGGGTTAAAATGTCCACGAATAACAATTTCTGTGTCTACCTTCAGTATTTAATCATCTTCTCACAGAGATCTCCAATCTAACTTAAGGTTCTCTTTTGGTTTATTTCCCTGTTTACTTATTCATTCTTTAGATTTATTTTTTCTTTGTCGTTTTTGTTTTGTTTTTGCCACTGCTATGTTTCAATGTGTCCTCCAAAGTTCATGTGTTGAAAATGTAATCCTTGATGCGACAGTGTTGAGAGACATGAGGGCTCTGCCCCCATAAATGGATGGATTAATGGATTATTTTAGGAGCGGATTCCTGATAAAAGGATGAATTCAACCCCCTTCCTGTCTCCTTCTCTCTGGTCATGTGATACCTTCTGCCATGTTGTGACGCAGCAAGAAGGCCCTCACCAGATGTAGCTCCTTGATGTTGCACTTCCCAGCCTCAAGAACTGTGAGCCAGGCCGGGCGCGGTGGCTCACGCCTGTAATCCTAGCACTCTGGGAGGCCGGGGTGGGCAGATTGTTTGAGCTCAGGAGTTCGAGACCAGCCT
>NW_012148797.1:2460976-2490673 GCF_000956105.1 Propithecus coquereli | reverse complement strand
GGATCACTTGAGCTCAGGAATTTGAGACCAGCCTGAACAAGGGCAAGACCCTGTCTCTAACAACAACAAAAAATTAGCCAGATGTCGTGCCATGCTTATAGTCCCAACTACTTGGCAGGCTGAGGCAGGAAGATGGCTTTGAGTCCAGGAGTTGGAGGTTGCTGTGAGCTAGGCTGATGCCACAGCACTCTAGCCCGGGCAACAGGGTGAGACTCTTATCTCCAAAGGAAAAAAAAAAAAAGATAAACAGAGGCCCAATCTCAATGGACAAATCACTGGAGAAGTATTCCAACTTCAAGCTATCTTTATGGGTAAATTGGTAAAGAAAAGATTGAGTGAGAAATACTAAACTATATCTAAGACTTTCCTTTCTTTAAATATATTATTTTCAAATTATACTGAAAAAGATAACAGTGATTTAGTAAACTATAATACACCATGAGAAAATATTATGCAGCCACTAAAAATTAAATTTACTGATATTATGTAAAAGCACAGGAAAAGTGTAATATATATTTTAAAGTAGAAAAGAACACAAAATTCTTTTCTAGGCTGCACAGATGAAGACAGGGACTAGAAGGTAAAATGTGAAAATGATGAGAAGTGAAGTGCTTAGAACTGTGCCTGGCACAAAGGAAAATGTCCTCTCTTTTCAGACTTTTCATTAATACTATTAGTAGCTCTTTTCAATAAATTGTTAAAATATTGGTTGTGCAGTGTTTATGATTTAAATATTCTAATGAGGAGCCGGATATAGCTAGGTTAGATCAAGAGATCTTGAGCAGTTACCCTATGGAAATTCCAAGATTATGAACTACAACTTTAGGTTGTGACCACTGGCAGCTTCCTGAGATGCTTGAATATATAAAAGATATCAGGTCACAATAAATGAGTGGCCAAAAGAATGCACAAGGTCTGTTCTTAGTCTGTCACATGGTCAGGAAGGCAACCTACCTACCACTCTTTCCCCACATTTCTGTACCACTTTCAGAGTTTCACTGATGTGTCCCATTTTAAACATTTCACAAAAATCTAAACTTAAAATACATAAATTAAGGAGTCACTATTCATATTACGAAAGGATTCTTCATTTAAGAAATTTCCAAAATATGGCTCCCTCAGTATAGTTAGGGCCTGTTATGTATCTTCAGAAATTGTGGGGCTCAAAAACTGAAAATTAAAATTCCAGAAATCACAGTTGGCTGAATAAAAAGTGAAAAATTAGGAAGAAAAAGACTGAACTCTTATATTAGATATACATATACCAATTCTGAAAGAAATCCAGAAACTTATCTATAATAATGATATATCCCTTAACCTTTCTAAAAATGATCTGTGGCACTTTATAATAGGTTAAATTAGAACAGAAAAAGAAAAAATAAAGCTACGGAAAATAAAATGTGTTAGTTCTGAGGAAATACACTATCTGAGCATTAAATTTAGTCTGATTATCTCAACAGTTTCCCAACCGCCAGAACAAAAAGAAAGAGAGTGGATTATAACATTCTCATTACTTGGCAGAAGCATTACATCTACATAAAACCTTCATGAATATGAATGCTAGTTAACTAAAGTGTTCTGAAAAATTGAATCTTCTATTACCTAATAATAGCTAAATTTATAAGCAGTATAAACTTGTTTCAACCTAGTGTGAAAATATTTCTTAAATACATTTGTTGCATGTACATATGATAATTGCTGCATCATAACTCAGAATTCTGCAACGTTTCTACGAGGGAGACAGCAACAGAGAGCATTTGGGTCATTCATACTCTCAAGGCCTGCATCCCTTTACCATGAAAATAGGGGATTAGATTCAGTGATTTCTACAAATATGGAGAATGTATAGGAAATAGGATTCAATCTGTCTAGACTCAGAACAGACCCCAAAGACTTTTTATTTTCTATAACTCTCTGATATCAAACTTGCAAGCATGATGAATTCTTTTATTTCCCTTTGCTTACTTTTCTTCCCTCATCATTTACATTTGTCCCAACTGTTTTTCGCTACCTTTCCTCTCACATTTTTCTGCTGTTTACCCCTTTTTCTCTCCTAGCCTCCATTTGTACTCCCCTTCTATTGAACTACAGGGCTCACAGGATTGGTTTTTATAGCTGCCTGAAATTGATGAACGGTGTAAAGTCATCCCTCTGTATACATAGGGACTGGTTCCAGGACTCCTCAAGGATACCAGTATCCATGGATGCTAGTCCTTGATATAAAATGGTATACATAGCATTTGTATATAACCTATGCACAACCTCCTGTCTACTTTAAATCATCTCTAGATTACTTATAATACCTAATACAATATAAATGCTAGGTAAGTAGTTGTTATCCTGTATTGTTTTTTTATTTGTAATTTTTTTATTGTTGTATTATTTTCATTGATTTTTTTTCCAAACAGTTTTGATTCAGTTGGTTGAATTCTTGGATGTGGAACCCACAGATATGGAGGGCCAACTGTATTTTCTGAAAGTCTTTGTCAAAACACACACATACACACACACACAAGCACACAGACCCCATGCAGAGTTGATTAAGAAGTCTAGTTAGGCTGGGCGTGGTGCCTCAAGCCTGTAATCCTAGCACTCTGGGAGGGCGAGGTGGGTGGATCGCTTGAGCTCAGGAGTTCAGAGACTAGCCTGATTAAGAGTGAGACCCCATCTCTACTAAAAAAATAGAAATTAGCTGGACAACTAAAAAACTATATATATATATAAAATTAGCCGGGCATGGTGGTGCACGCCTGTAGTCCCAGCTACTCGGGAGGCTGAGGCAGTAGGATCGCTTGACCCCAGGAGGTTTGAGGTTGCTGTGAGCTAGGCTGACACCACGGCACTCTAGCCTGGGCAACAGAGCAAGACTCTGTCTCCAAAAAAAAAAAGAAGTCTAGTTAATTTGGATTTGCTGTACTTCAAAAAACTAAATCTTTAAGGTTTTCTCTAAAATTAATGACTCCGACTTCTTTAATCTTCTGTTATTTTACACTATTTTAAGGATATAAGTTGCTATTTCCTAAATACACTTTATTTTCTTCACTTAAACAAGCGTATACAATACTGCAATTATCAGTGCTAAATAATCCAAATGCTCAACTGAAGAGGTCTAGTTACGTAAACTATGATGAAATAGCACCATAACCATTACAAGACTGCGTTTGATATTGCCGAGAAGTGTATGTATTCGCCATGTGTACAGTCTACTAGAAACTGTGAATACAAAGATTTAGAATAAGCCAGAGTCTGGAGTTCACCTAAATAGTCATCATACAGTAAGATTTCATGTTTCTTCACTATCCGGCCATTTTTTGGTGCTCAGAATCAAATAGAACACTCATTAGCCTGAAACTGAGCAGGGCTATCAATGTCCTCATTCTGGAGACAAACTACAGAACCCAATACTTTAGCTTTTCTGGCACCCACATTATACTGTTGATTCATACTGAGTTTGCCATCAATAACAACTGTCCTTATATCACTTCTCCTCATCCCACACTTTATCATTTATTTTTCTGCACCTGAGTACAGGATTGTGCCTCTTTTTGCAAAAGATGATTCATCATTCTAGTCAGTCAGAATTTATCTGGATTCTGATTCAATCTATCAATTCCACAAAAGCTTCCCAGAGTTGGGTCACTCACAAATTTTATCAGCACGCTGTCAGCACCGTGAAGTTGTTAAGTTGTTAAAAGGAACAAAGTTGGGGATAGAGTCACATGACATATGGGTATAGAACTCTCTCATTATATTGATAAGGCCTTATAATATATAATTTATTTGATGGTAGGCTTTGCCCAAGTTTCAATCGTGCTCTGAAGTAAGATCACACGGGTGAGAGCGCTTTCCACAAGTTCTGATGAATTCTCTTATTTATGTGTAAAGTTCTTTTGGGAAAGAAATGGAGTAATTTATTCCACGGTTTGATCCACAAAGGATAAAGTCCACACTTTATCTACATGTATCTCTTTCCCTAACTCTAAGACAATTTATTTTAGTTACTTCAGTGTGCCAATTCTATATTATACCTATTCACAGCATATCAGAACCAGATTCCAGAAATGTCTATTTTACAGATAAGAACAGAGAACCACAGAAGTCTCTCAGCTCCCATGAGCCACTGAGAGTCAGGATAAGTCTTCATTAGGTCTAACAGTATTTTATTTCAATGTAAATCTTCTTTATCTTTTAAAAGGCTCTGACATATTTATATTTTTAAATTTAGCTTTCCACCAGGAGTTCAAATCTCTAAATCTCTGCTTCTGCAAAATCTCCTGACCTATCTAACACTCCTCCAAAGCACATTTTCAAAACAGATTCTTAAGACCGTCCCCAAGACCACTGGAAAACTGAAAGACAATTGTTAGACTGACTTCTTGAGAGTGTTATACATATTTCCACAGCAATACTTTCTAATCCGTGACACTTAACGTTGCTTTTAGTAAGCCTTTGGGGAGGAAGTCACGATAAATCTACTAACTCTAAAATGAAAATTCCCGGAGCTGAGAACGTATGATGCTCGAGCCTTACAGCTCTATGCGCGGTAATGAAGGGTGAAGGCAAACGTCGCCAAAAATGGTGTCGAGAAAGAAATATTAACCAGCCCCAGTTGGTTATCGGGGGCGACGGCAGACGGGTCCAGCTGCACAAGGAACCGCCTCGGCGTGGCCCCGACCACCAGCCACTGAAACCCGGCCGAACAGAACGCAGTGAGCACGCGCGGCCCCGGCCTTTGTACTCGGCCACGGCTCTTAAAGACCCCTGCGTGCGCGCGCTCGCCCGCCGGCCAGCCCCGCCGCGAGGGGCGCGGGAGGGGGAGCGGGAGGGGGAGTGGGAGAGGGCGGTGCTCCGCCCCGGCTTTACCTGCCCGCGTTCTCCGCTTCCATTCCCCGAGGCCGCTCGCGCCGGCGGCTTCTCCTGCCAGGCAAACGGGCGACCGGTCTCTATAGTACGGTGGCGTACACACGGCGATACGACAATACCACAGACTTGGACCCGATTGCTGGCAGGACCCGGACAGCGGCTGGCCTAAAGCTCCTCCCCCAAGGCTCTCCCCCACACCCCTCAAAGGGCCACCTTTCCGCACAGCACTTCCGCCTCCTAGAAGCCAAATCCCATGCTTAGTGAGCGTCACGTGACGCAGGGCAGCCCAACCGCGCTCGTCCCCTTCTCTTTGGGCTCCCCAGCTCCTCCGCTTGGCCTTTCGGGAAGGGTGGAGGACTAAAAAAGGCGGGGGCGCTCGGCTGACGTCAACTTTTGTCAGCCCTGAATTTTCAGGGGTGCGTGGACGCGGGGGTGGAGGGGTTATATTCTTTAGGGGCCCTGTGTAGATGGGGCGTTTGTGCTTCTCAGCATTATCCAGTCCTTATCACCCCAAATTTTATCCCGATTTAAAACGGTGTGTTGCATTAATTGTCGGGTAATGCGATAGGGAAAGAGACTTCGGAATCGGAAAACGTGGGAATCAAGGCCACAGTACCACCTTGGGCCTCAGTTTCCTAATCTGTGAAATGTGGGTGAATGTAAAACTACTTGTAAAATGTAAGTCTCTACATAAACCATTCTCTGCTTTACTTTGGATACGTGAAAATACTAACTTTTGAAGTCTTATGATACCAGATACCGTATCAAGGATCACCTCATAAGCTTACAGACTAACCCCTCTTATTTCTCTGTGGTTCTTCCCCTGGTTTTTGTTTCATTAGTTTTCAACTTCTGTCACTGGTGTTTGACCAAGGATGTCATTAAATAACTCAATGGAGATACGCTTTTCTGTTTCTCTCCTTCGCATGATGACAGACATGGCTGTTGTATTCATTAGCTTTCTCGAGTTTGTAACATAACTCCAAACCATGGCTTACAGCAAAGGTTTATTCTCAGTAACGTGACATGTGAGCTGGGAGATGGCTGTGGCTCTGTGTTCCATGTGTCTTCTTCATTCTAGGAGCCAGAAAAATACTTTCCATGAGTAAGTATAGAAAGATTAATTTGTATTGTACCTATGGCTTAAAGTTTTAAGTAAAACTTTTTTTTTTGACAGAGAGAGTACAAAAACTTTTAATATTTTAAAATATTGCAAAACTTTTGTGAATACCCTGTCCATTTGTAGGTAGTACTCAGAAACTGGCACACGGTAAGTATTTAATGAGTGTCTGTTGACTGAATGAATAAAAACCCATCCTCGCTGTCTGATTTTGCTAATGATTCAGGACAGAAAAGTTTTAAAGCAGGTGGCTTGCCTCAGTTATTTCAGAGAGAGAATTCTGGTAACTGAAAGTGTGTGTGAAGAGCTGCAAACTTTCTTCAGGACGTTTTCACTCGGGGAATTATCCCTGGGCAGCAAGGATTTCTCTCACTGTGCGGACTGTGCTTCTGATCCTGCCACCTCCATTCATAACCTCAGGAGAGGAGGGTTCTCTGCTCAGTCCTGCATTGCAAAAGGAAGTTTATAGGAGGAGTTGTTGGGGAGCAGGACATTGAACCTGAAAGTGGTGAAGCAATTGCAGCAAAGTGACTTCTGTCCCATTAGTGTCTTTCTCACCACCTTGAATCTGAGTCTGGAAGACAAACTTGTTCTGCTTGTGAGCTTGGCCCCCCACAGCTCAGAGAGGCCTGGGAGAAGCACTGCTTTCCTGTTTTTTTGCCAAATGTGCTTCTACTTCAGAGAGACTTTGTGTTATAGGACAAATGATAAGACAATAACAAAAGAAGGGCCGAGTCATTTCACCGTGTTTCCCTTTCTCTTCCTCTTAATGCCTCCTCTCCCTTTCAGAAACCTAGTGAGCTTGCTTCCTTCTTAGCTAATGTTATGCCAGTCAGTTACATCTTATAGTCAACAAGGTTTGATACTGGGCAGGGTTTTTCCAGCTGCAGATTTTCATCTACAAATGGGTGCTACTGTTCCTACTGAATATGAAGGCTTTTGAGACCAATAGCTCACAGCAACAAGGAGAATGGGTGCTAAAGACAGCAGTTATGTACAGAAAAATAATAATGATGATTATGGTGGTAATTATAGCCTCCAACATTTACTGTTTGATATGTGCAATGGACTGCTGTAAGTACTTTGCATGTGTTAATCCATTTAATCCTCAGGATAACCCTGTGAGCCAGTGTTGTTGTATCTTAGTCCACTTGGGCTGCTATAACAAAATACCATCAACTGGGTGACTTAGAAACAACAGAAATTTATTTCTCACAGTTCTGGAGGCTGGGAAGTTCAAGATCAAGGTGCCTGCAGATTCAATGTCTGGTGAGGGCCCACTTTCTGGTTCATAGATGGTACTTTCTAGCCGTGTCCTCACATGGTGGAAGGCGAGAGACAGCTCTCTGGAGCCTCTTTTATAAGGACTAATCCCATTTATAAGGGCTTTACCCTCATTACCTAACTACCTCCCAAAGGCCTTAACCAATACGATCACACTGGTGATTAGGTTTCAACATATGAATTTTGGGAGGACATAAATATTCAGTCTATTGCATGTAGTTCAAGCCTGAAGGCCATCTGCCGGAGAATTCCCTTTTGCTTCAGGGAAGTCAGTCTTTTGTTCTATTCACACCTTCAACTGATTGTATGAGGCCCACCCATATGATGGAGGTTAGTCTGCTTTACTCAGAGTTTACCCATTTAAGGTGTTAAATCTCACCCCAAAATACCCTCACAGAAACACCTAGAATAATGTTTGACCACACATCTGCACACCATGGTCCAGACAAGTTGACAGCAATATCCAACATGAACATAGATGTAAAGAATCTTGAATAAAATTTAGCAAATTGAATCCAACAGTATATAAAGAGGATCATGATCAAGTGGAGTTTATCTAAGTAATATAAGATTGGTTTAACATTTGAAAATCAATATAATTCATTGTATTAACACGTTTTTTAAGAAAAGTGTATGATCATCTCGATAGATGCAGATTAAGCATTTGACAAAATAACAACATTCACTTCTAATAAAAACTTTCAGCAATCTAGGATCAGAAGGGAATTTCCTTGGAAACTTCCTCAAGATTGATAAATGATATCTATTAAAAAATACTGCCTTTATTCATAGCTCATGTGCTGGTTTATGTAGAAAATCCTATGGAACCTACAAAAAAGCTACAACTAATAGCTGAGATTAGCAAGGTTGCAAGATAAAACATTAATATAGGAAGATCAATTGTAGTCTAAATACTAATAGCAAACAATTAGAAAAAATACCAGTCACAATAGCTTCAAAAAATATGAAATACCTAGGGATAAAGCTGACAAAATATGTGTAAGACTTGTATCCTAAAAATGGAAAAACATTGCTGAGAGAAATTAAGGATGAAATAAGTGGGGAGATATACTATGTTCATGAATCAGAAGATCAATATTGTGAAAATGTCTAAAGATTCAATATGATAGCAATCAAAATCCAGGTAAGCTTTTTTGAGTAGAAATTGACAAGATGATTCTAAAATTCATATGGAAATGCAAAGATCTAGAATTGCCAAAACAACTCTTAGAAAGAACAAAATTAGAGAGCTAACCTTGCATGATTCAAGAGTTATTGTAAGTTACAGTGATCAAGACAGTATGGTATTGGTATTGGAGAGATAAATATGTCAGTGAAACAGAACAGAGTCCAGAAATAGACACACACATACATGGACAACTGATCAACTGATTTTCAACAAAGCTGCAAAGGCAAATTCAGAGATCCATATGCAAAAACAAAACAAAACAAAAAACTTGTACCCATACCCCACACCATATTAAAAAGTTAAAATGGATCAAAGACTTAAATGTAAAGGCTAAAACTATAAAATGTCTTGAAGAAAATACAGAAGAATAATATTTATGACCTGGAGTTATATTTCTACAATCCAATACAAAAGACATTATCGATAAAAAAGAAAATTGGTAAATTGGACTTCATTAAAATCAAAAACTTCTGCTCTTCCAAAGACTATTAAGAAAAGGCAAGCTATAGACTAGGAGAAAATATTTGTAGATTGATCATATCGTATCTAATAAAGCACTTGTGTCCAGAATGTATAAAGAACACTGAAAACTCATAAGAAAACAACTCAATTTTAAAAATTGGCAAAAGAGTTGAACAGATACTTCACGAAAGAAAATAGAAGCACATGAAAATACAGTCATGCATCACTTAACGATAGGGACACGTTCTAAGAAATGCATCATTAGTTGATTTCATCATTGTGGGAACAGCATAGAGTGTACTTACACAAACCTAGATGGTAGAGCCTACTACACACCTAGGGTATATAGTATGGCCTATTGCTCCTAGGCTACAAACCTGTACAGCATCTTACTGTCCTGAATACTTTAGGCAATTGTAACACAGTGGTAAGTATTTATATATTTAAACATAGAAAAGGTACACTAAAAATATGGTATTAAAGAAAAAATATGTATAGGGCATTTACCATGAATGAAGATTGCAGGGCTGGAAGTTGCTCTGGGTGGGTGTGAGCAAGTGGTGAGTGAATGTGAAGGCCTAGGGCATTACTGTACACTGTAGACTGTATACTGTGCACTGCAGACTATAAACACTGCACACTTAGGCTACACTAAATTTATAAAAAATATTTTTCTTCAATACATTAATCTCAGCTTACGGTAACTTTTTAACTTTATAAGCTTTTAAATTTTTTCAACTTTTTGACTCTTGTAATAACACTTGGCTTAAAACACAAACACATCATACAGCTGTACAAAAATATTTTCTTTCTTCATATCCTTATTCTACAAGCTTTTTTCTATTTTTAAAATTATTTATTTATTTATTTTTACTTTTTAAACTTTTTTTGTTAAAAACGAAGGCACAAACACATACATTAGCGTAAGCCTCCACAAAATCCAGATCATTAATATCACTGTCTTCCACCTCCATACCTTGTCTCACTGGAAGGTCTTCAGGGGCAATAACAGACATGTCATCTACCATAACGAGGCCTTCTGGAATACCTTCAGATGGACCTGCCTGAGGCTGTTTTACAGTTAACTTTTTTTTAATATGTGGAAGGAGTACACTGAAAAAATAACAATAAGAAGAACAGCAAATACATAAACTAGTAGCATAGTCATTTATTATCATTATCAAGTATTATACATTATCAAGTACTATACATAATTGTATGTGCTATACTTTTATAGTACTGGCAGCACAGTAGGTTTGTTTACACCAGCATCACCACAAACACATGAGTAGATGTTACGATTACGACACCACTGGGCGATAGGAATTTTTCAGATTCATTATAATCTTATGGGGCCACCAGCATGTATTCGGTCCATCACTGACTGAAATGTTGTTATGTAACATATGACTGTATAAGTACATCAATGTCTACGATCCATTTTGATTTTTTAATACGGTGTGAGGTATATGTTCAAGTTCTTTTTTTTGTTGTTGCTTATTTGTTGTATTTTTGCATATGAATACCTGAATTATTAGTCATGAGGGAAACATAAATTCAAATCATAATGAGAAACCATTACCCACATACTAGAATGGCTAAATTTAAAAAGACTAACCAGAGCGAATCTTGGAGAGATTGTGAAGGAACTGGAACTCTCATACCCTGCTCGTGAGAATGTAAAATTGTACAACTACTCTGGAAAACAGTTTGGCAATTTCTTAAAAAGTTAAATATATACCTACCATATGTTCCAGTCACTCTTCTCCTAGATATGTACCTAACAGAAATGGAAGCTTATGTTCCCAGAAAGACTTGTATACCAGTCTTTCTCCTATACTTTACTATTCATAGCAGCTTTATTTCTATTAGTCAATGTCAACTTAAAATAATTAAAAGGGTCAGAATCTAATTTAAAGAGAATATATTCAGGCACGAAGTGTGAGGAAGGACCACCCAGAAAAACCAACTCCAAAGGAATGGCGTCAGAATTCTGAAGTAGCAAAGTTAAGATTTCATTTATATAGGCAGAGACAGAGGAGTTTTAGCAGGATTACAATATTATTCATACAGGGTTGGCACATAGTTACAGCAATCTGATTGATTATAGGATATGTTTCTTTTAGTGAAAGGGACATTTAACTTTTTTTTTTTTTAACAGATGGTGTAATAATCATGGGTTTTCTGTCATCTGGTCTAAACAAAGCAGGATAACAAAGGGGAAATTAATCTATAACAAGAGTGATAAATTAAGAAGGCAGGAAGTTTTTGTCCCTGACATCGGTTAATTCTCTCTAGTCATTGTATGGAACAAGAAAAATAAGAAAGTGAGTTTATCCATAATCTGAGAATGGAAGTTGTAAGATTACAGTCATGCTTCTTTCAAGGCTTAAAGTGTTTTTAGGGGTTCCAACAGCTTTTAAATTTTATTTATTTTCACACCAACAACTGGAAGCAATCAAAATGGATAAAGTACATGGATAAACCAACTGCGATATCAACAGACCCAGCAATAAAAAGGAGTGAACAGCTGATACATGCAGCAACGCAATGAATCTCAAAATAACTCTGCTGCCTGGAATAAGCCAGACAAAAAATAGTACATACTGTATGATTCCACTTATATAACATTCTAGAAAATGCAAACTAATCTATAATGACAGAAAGCAGATCAGTGATTACCCAGGGAATGAAGCAGTGTGGAAGGGAGTAGAAAGAAACACAAAGAAACTTTTGAGGGTGATGGATATGTTCATTATCTTAATTGTAGTAATGGGCTCACATGTCAAAACCTATCAAATTGTATACTTTAAATACGTGCAGTTTATTGTATGTCAAATATACCCACAAAATTGTTTAAAAATTAGTATATTGACTCATACATACAACCGAATTCTTCAAAATTCAGTCATGTGCTTTTTGCTTAAAAAAAAATCAATCCATAATCAAAACAATGTAAAAATACCTGGATTAAATAAATTGCAGGTTTCCTTTTTCCCCAGCAGCACCACAGATAACATAAGGGCATAGGTGTCTGGGTGTCGTTCTATTTCAGGCATCAAAAGACGCCAGGCACAAGGACAGTGAGAGCTTGTAACTTCACTCACTTTAGAGTGACCGCATATAAAAGCACGCAATTGGCTCGACGTGTGATTCTCCACCCCTCCTAAAAGGTGATAAACACGTGCACTTTCCTTTGAGTGTGCGAAAGAACGAATGACGGACTAATCCAGAGCCAATCCTGAGACACTACATCTGGCAGGGAAATTCATCTACAGGATGAGGTACCGGGAGCGCCGGGCTGGGAAGTACGGGAACTAGGGGGCAAAAAAACCCCTCTAGCTTTCTCCCAGCGCCCACTTCCGCCGGGGTCACGTGCCTGCACCGGCGTCCCTCCGCTTTCCAGTCCGGCTTGGTCCTCGGCTCCTGTATTTTCCGTCCGGCCCTCTCGCAGTCCGCTCCGGCTCCTGAAAGCACTTCCGCCCGCCCTCTGACCCGCGATCCACACCTGTGCACCTCGCGGTACAGTGTCTCTCCGGTCGCGTCTACCAGGGGCAGGGGGTAGTGGCGTCCGCAGTTCCTCTCCTAGAGACTGGAGAGGCGCGGGGGAACCACCGGTGTCGGCCGTCCGCTTGCTCAGCAAGAGCTGCTCAGGCCCCCAACACTGATGAACGATTGAAGGCTGGGCATGGGCCTGGTAGGGGCGTTCGTCCCCTCAGTGCCCTCATGTCATAAAGGAGGAAGCCGAGGCGCAGGGATGGGGAAGAACCCAGCTGTTCTGCACTTCACACCCCCGTTGTTGTGGGGCTTGTTGCCAGTGCTACCTGCAGCCCCTCAGCCCCGGGCTTAGCTTCGTCGTGAGTGGAGAACCTTCTCACACTGCCCTTTCCCTCCCCGTCCAGCCCGCCGACCATGCCCGCGGGCGTGCCCTTCGCCACCTACTTGAAAATGTTCGCAGCCAGCCTCCTAGCCATGTGCGCGGGGGCCGAAGTGGTGCACAGGTACTACCGGCCGGACCTGGTGAGTGCAGGAGGGTCCCTTAGTCCTAGCTCCTGGACCACTCCATTTTCCTCACAGCAGCCAAAGTGATCCTAAACGAAATTGGGATCACATCTGCCGGGGGTGGGCCTAAAAGTTGCTGATGGCATCCCATTGCATCTAGAAGAACGCATGGCCTGTGAGGTATTACAGTCTGGCCGCTGCCTACCGCTGGCCCATCTCCTGCCATTTCCCCCTTGTTCCCTCTGTTGCAGTTAAACCTACTTCTTTGTTGTATCTCAAACTCAGCAAACCTGTCCCTACCTCAGGGCCATTCTCTTCCTTCTCCTTGGCCTGCTTTTCCTCCCCACAACTTGGCTTGGTTTCATTCTTCAAAACTTCAAATCTTTGCTCAAATATCCCCTCCAGCAATGAGGGTCTTTTGGCCAGCTCCCAAAGGATTCGTCCTCTGCTGTTCCTTCTGGGTTCTTTGTTTCCATAGAGCACTTGTGGCGATTTGCAATTACTGTATTCATTTGTCTGTTTATTTGTTCTTTGTCAGTTTGCTCCACTAGAATATAAGCTCCAGGAAGGGACTATGTCTATCTGGTTCACTCTTGTATCTCAATCACCTAGAGAAGAACTTGGAATGTAGTAGATGCTCAGTAAATATTGAGTGAAGAATGCATGGATATAGGCATTCAAAGGATGGAGAAATTTAAATTAACTTTAATAAGCATTCATTGAATTAGGAACTGGGAATTCGAGATGCTTTTTAGGAATTACAGTCTTGGGGAGGTGGAGGTGAGAAAATACAGTGCAATTAATTACGAGAGTGTGCTGTTACACTATAGACATGAATAGTGGTTTGAAGCACCATATAGGGAGCAGTCATTTCTGCTTCGACTTTGCCTGGACAGGTAACACAGAGAATCAACCATTTGTGTTTCTAATATTAGTTAATTGTCACTACAGTTTTGGAGGTGTTTATCCTTGTTTTCAGGTGAGAAAACTGAGGTTCAGAAGAGTCAAGATGGTTTCTCAAAGTCACGTAGCTTAGTGAGGCATCGAATTAAGGATCTGAAGCCTAAGCTTTCTGTTTGCTGTTTCTCTTTTTTTGTTTCTGTTCATTGTTAGGTTTGTTCCAGGTGGGAACTCAAAAAGTATGTATAGGATGGAATGTGGTTAATGGAAAACGGAGGTTTGTGAAACAATAGCCTCAGGAGTCTGGAGAGTCTCTGGAAGTTGTAAAATCTAACAGACAGCTGTGACATTCCTATTCCCCTCCATAAGGAGGGAACTACCCCCCTCCCTTATCTCTACAGGATGAGACTGACTCAAGGGTCCCGGAAATTGGTTGTTTAAATAAATTTTTTATAGCAATGGCTGTTCTGGCCCAGGTACTCACGCCCCCCTGAGAAACCCTCTATAAAACCCAAGGCTTTCCCCTCCCACAGAGTGGATGCCTTTTTCAGCCTCCACCCATCTACACCCAGATACTCAAAATAAACAGCGTTTTGCTACACATGAGACTTCGTGTGTCTCTCTCTCGGCTCCGGACCTAACATTCATAAAATAATACAATAACTCTTGTAAGACATTCAAATTGAATTCCAGTGTGTTAAGTAAAAAGTGAAACTTCCCACTTACAACCCTCTTTCTCCAGTCTACTCCCCACACGTAACTACCATTTATTGGTTGGTGTATAGCCTTCCAGATTTTTTTCCAGTTTTTTAATGCTCACACATGCATGCATGTGCACACGTGCACACACACACACAGAGTTTATAGTTTGTGGAGTGTTTTTCCCCATGTAAGTAGGAGTTCATATACACATTTCTCTGTAATTTATTTTGGTTAACATCTACATGAGTAGACATTTATGTATGTAAATAGCCTTCTTTCTAACCATTGCAGTGTTTCGTAATATGGATATTCCATGTATTATTTGATCAATCCCATATTGACATTTAGGTGGTATGTAGTTTTTGTACAAACAATGCCGCAATGGCTCTTTCTTACCATTTCAGACTGCTTTTTTTTTTTTTTTTTTTTATTTCAGCATATTACGGGGGTACAGATGTTTAGGTTACGTATGTTGCCCTTCCCCCCCCCCCCCCAAGTCCGAGTTTCAACAGACTGCTTCTCTTTTAAGAGTTCTAGTGAAGCATCAAAGATACCTAATGGAGACAAAGTGGCAAGAACCTTCCACAGAAATGCAGTTTAATCTCCAGCTTGTGCAGGAATAGACATCAGGCAGGGTTTACAAAGGAAGGAATACCTGGGATCTGCCTCTAGGAAACTGACCTTTGATTCCCCCTTCTTATTTTAATTGGGAATGTGCAAGGGTTGTTACCAGCGGCTACCTACCTGTACCTTGGAGGAGGCAGCATGAAGCCAGTCTCTAGAACATCAATACTGAAGGGTCTCAGGCCACCTCAGTCTGACTGGGCAGTGACATTGGCAGTGGGACACCTCTGTAGGGACTCAAAGTCCAGGATGGCTGGCTGTGTATAGGATGCTGTATGCGATGCTAACATTTAAGTCATTTATTTACCTATGTCTTTTGGTATTGTTCTAGCACCTATTTTCTGCTATTGTTAACAACCACCAACCACTCTGTTTTTTTATAACAAAGCCTGCGCACAAGTCTTTCAGTCTGACAACCAGAGTCCAGAGTAGACGACCATGATGGCTGCCCAGGGCTTGTGCTCAGTGTTGTCTTAGGGAGAACTGTTAAAGGTGCTTGGCTCTAGTTGTCCAGCTCAGCTTATTAGAATAGCAAAGGAGGCGACTATTCTTCTAGTTGTTCAGGTTCAAAGCTAGCACATAGCTGCAAAACCCACTGGACTAATCTGAAAAGTACATTCAGATGCTGGCCACTTCTCACCACCTCCATTGCTACCACCCAGTTCAAGCCATTGTCAGTCAGCTTTCATCTTAGTTATTGCAAGAGCTCCCCGACTTGTCTTCCACCTTCCACTCTTGCTCCTCTATGGTCTATTCCCAAAAAAGCTACCATTGTCATCTTTTTACACTTGAGTCAGGTCATGTGACTCTTCTCAAAACTCTCCAATATCTTCCCATTTCAAAGTAAAAGCCACTGGAGACTTTTATGTCCCCACTCCCTTTTTTCCTCTGCCCTTGTCTCCTCTTGTCCTTTCCCTGAATACTTTGTATCAGCTATACTGACAGCCTTGCTTTTCCTCAAACAGGAAGGCACACTCTTGCCTTAGGTCCTCTGCACCTGTGGTCCCATCTACCTGAAACACTCCTAGATAACTGCATCCCTGGTTCCCTCATCCTCCTTCATGTCTTTGTTCAGAAGTCACCTTCTCAGCCAGTAAGCACACGAAAAGATGCTCAGCATGATTAGCCATCAGAAAAATGCAGATCAAAACCACAGTGGGATACCACTTCATACCCTCTATGATGGCTGTAATAAAACGGATAATAACAAGTGTTGTCAACGATGTGGAGAAATTGGAACCCTCATGCACTGCTGATGGGAATGTGAAATGGTGCAGCTCCTTTGGAAAACAGTCTGACAGTTCCTCAAACAGTTAAACATAGAGTTACCATATGACCCAGCATTTCAGCTTCTAGGTTTATACCCAGCAGAGATGAAAACATACGTTCACACAAAAAGTTGGACATGAATGTGCAGAGCAGTATTATTTGTTTTAGCCCAAATGTGGAAACAATCTAAATGCACATGAGCTGGTGAATGGATAAATATATGGTATATCCATACACTGGAGTATTATTCAGCAATAAACAAATGAAATGTTGATAACATGCTACAACATGGATAAGCCTTGAAAATGTTTTGCTACATGAAAGAAGCCAGAAACAAAGGACCACATATGATTCCATTTATATGAAATGAACAGAATAGGTAAATCTATACAGTCAGAAAGATTAATAGTTGTTTGGAAATAGTTGTATGGAAATGGGAGTGACTGCTAGTGGGTATGGGGTTTCTTTTGAGGGCGATGAAAATGTTCTAAAATTAGATGCACAAGTAATTTTATCACTAATTGTGATAGATGCACAACTCTGAATATACCAGAAGCCATTGAATTGTACACTTTAAATCAGTGAATGGTATGGTATGTAAATTATCTCTCAATAAAGCTATTATTAAAAAAAAGTCACCTCATGCCTTACCTATCGGACCACCTTCCTTGAAGGCAAGGATTTTGTATTTTTTTCCTCACTGCCTTATGCTTTGCACATAACAGACACTTAATATTTTTGAATAAATGTATTAATTTCTAATACTTATTTTCTGTGCCAGGTACATGGTAAAGTCAGTGGATAGTGCAGGAATGAATTTTTCAAATGTGGCAAACCATCCCTCTGTGAGGCCTGTAGTACTTAAGACATTGCCAGGATGATGGAATCCTATAAATACAAGGTTAGAAAGGGTCTCACAGGTTCTCATAATATTTATCATTGAGTGGCAAGCAGGTGACTTTTTGTTTTTTTTTACTCTTTAAAGTCTTTCACGTCACATTAAATTACAGTCAAAGAAAGCACTGACACCTATGGTTTTTGTTTTTTATAGACGATACCTGAAATTCCACCGAAGCCTGGAGAACTCAAAACAGAGCTTTTGGGACTGAAAGAGAGACAACACGAACCTCAAATTTCTCAGCAGTAGACACTTAAATACAACTATGCCAAGAATTCTGTGAATAATATTATATCTTAAGTAAGCATTTTTTAAACATTTATTGAGTCAAACTATTAATACTTAAGCACCTAGTCCAATGCTAAGTGCAAGAGGAGGTGCTCAGTACATTGAAATTTAATTGTGGTTTGACCAATATTTCTTGAAAACTGTCGAAGTGTTTATCATCTACTTCTTGAATATGATTTGGAACATAATTAGTCTTGAATATCATGTGAGACAGAGTATTTGCAAAGATACTATGTGGGTTGTCTTGAATGTAAATCAACAATAAAATCATTTAAAAACCATAAACTAGTTTAGTTAATTTGCTAAATGGGGTTTTTATTTCTTATTGTTAAACTGATATTTTCAAATTGTATTAACTGATATTTTCAAATTGTATTAATAGTTTTCTGCTGACTTTAGTATATGAACAGCAAATTGGAGAGCTTTGTTAATGTACTTTGTAGATACCAGTGAGGAGCCCTCATCACTTTCTAGAATGAAGGGCTGGGGCATTGTTCACCTTTTGTGCAAAGGACCCGACCCTTAGGGCCAGTTTATGTGCAGGGGGAGGATCCTGTCTCGGAGGAATGCAGTGGGCCACACTTAAGAAGCTCCCCTATACCTTCCTTTTACAGGTACAGAGTAAATGATCCGGCTACTGACATAATCATGATTTGAACCCATCGCCTACAAGACAACGACTTAATGAAGGCAAAAAATTAATTTTAGTTACTAAAATAAAATGCCATCTTTATTTCAGTAAGTGCTGGTTCTAAGTGACTTCCACCAAGATACATATTTTCTTCCCCTTTTGAAGTTGACCCCCATTGTGAAAAATATACATTGTGGTGGGCGTGGAAATGTGCCACCTAGATTCCCTAAGGGAGGCTTGTCCCTGCAGCACTAGGAGCACTGTCAGTGAGCGGCTTTCCGTTGTCAGCTTCTGCAAGGATTGCCTCAGCTAGTTTCTTTGCTCAAAGCCACGCCTCCTGAAGGGGCCCACATCCAATAACTGATGGAGGTGAGAGCAGAAAGGCCTGGCCATTTCAGCACACCAGGAGGGATGGGCAACTCTGATGGGCCTGCTTTAGTTCCACAACTCCCCGTGGGGTTTACTGACACTGTGTTTGGGCCTACATTGCAGCTTAACTTCTGCTCGATCTCAGTTCCTGTCCTTCCACAGGTGTGCATCTGTGGGCACTCCTTAATAAACACTCTATATCCTAAACTCCATGCCATTGTTTTTTGGGGAACCAAATCTGTGATATATATACAAACATCAAAAATTAAAAGTAGTGCTAAGCTATTTCTTTGTAATAAAAGATTTTTTAAATCATGAAAAAGTCCAAGATAGGCTGGGCTTGGTGACTGATGCCTATAATCCGGGCACTTTGGGAGGCCAAGGTGGGAGGATCACTTGAAGCCAAGAGTTCGAGACCAGCCTGGGCAACAAAGCAAGACCTTGAGGTTATAGTGAGCTGATTGTGCTACTGCACTCTAGCCCACGCAACAGAATGAGACCCTTGTCTCAAAAAAATAAAAAAATAAAAGACTACCATCTCATATGGTTGTAATAGTCAAATTAGAAACTGTTTCTCCCATAAATAAGAGTACATTTCAAAAGAATAAAATATCTCAATGTGGATCGTCCCTCAATGCCTTATAGTTATCTCTGTGGTAGAATTTTGGGTGATTTTTTTCAAAGACAGCTTAAAAAAATTGGCATTTAGGTTTATAGAAAAACTAGATGATAGAGGTCCTGTATATACCCATTATTTCCATGAATGTTGTCATCTTAAGTTACCATGGTATGTCAAAGAAACCAGTATTGGTACATTACTCTCAACTGTCCTCTAGACCTTATTTGGATTTGTTTTTCCATTTAATGCCTTGTTTCTGGGATCCAGTCTAGGGTATCACACTGCATTTAGTTATCACGTACCTTAGTCTTCTCCAACCTGAGTATTTCCGTCTTTCTTCCTTTTTCACGATCTTGAAACTTGAAGAGCACTGTTGACATAGCATTAGGTTGATATTACGGGTTTTTGGAAAGAATACCACAGAAGTGAAGCACCCTTCTCATCATATCCTATCATGGGGTATACATTACTTCTGACATTAAGCTTGATCACTTGGTTAAGGTCGTGTCTGCCAGGTTTCTCCACTGTAAAAGTTACCATTTTTCCCTTTCTATTCTTTAGAAGTGAGTCACTAAGTCTAGCCACACTCAAAACGGAGTGGAGGATTAAATTACATGCCCTGGAAGAGGGAGTATCTATGTGTTATTTGGAATTCTTCTGTAAGAAAGATTCTCTCTTCTCCCTATGGGAGATTTTTTAAATCTTTGATTTTTAAACTCAAACATTTGGTTTTTTGAGGTCTCACTGTAACCCAGGCTGGAATGCAACACAATCACAGC
Organism: Propithecus coquereli; assembly: GCF_000956105.1. Classification (NCBI taxonomy): domain Eukaryota; kingdom Metazoa; phylum Chordata; class Mammalia; order Primates; family Indriidae; genus Propithecus; species Propithecus coquereli. The sequence continues at coordinate 2,470,674 of NW_012148797.1, read as the reverse complement.
ACACTACAGCCTTGGACTCTTGGGCTCAAGCAATCCTCCTGTCCCAGCCTTCTGAGTAGCTGGGACTATAGCTACCAGTCACCCTGTCCAACTCAACCTTTGATTTTTAAAAAAACTTTTCTTTGATACGCATGAGTCACTTTTGTAAGGAAAAGAAAGAACCCAAGACATATGATTAAAAAAAAAAAAGTAGCAAAGTGTCAGGTAGTTCTAGGCAATGTATTATAAAAATACAGTCAAAACACTGAGTATTTGGGATCTTTTTTATTTTTATACACATGACAAGATTTTACACCAAGAATAGTCAGTTAAATAGTACAAATTTACATTCATGAGGAATGTTAAAAAAAATTCAACTAAAAAAACCCACTTCCTCCTGTGACCCACGATCTCAACATTTTACAGTGCAGGGGAGAAGGGGACTGGGGGAGCATCCAGAACAAGTCTCTCCCAAAAGAAATGACTTAAATTTCACATTCTCTCTCCACATAGGATCCACATGGTGAGAGTATAATTTACAATTCGTCTTTTTCAGCTGTAGATTCCTGCAAAAATAGGAAAACCAGAAGATGAATGGCTGGTTAAAATAGAGGAACAAAGGAAGTGACAAGATTACATACTTTTTAAAGAGAGAAAAAGTGATTTGCTCAAGCTTTCGAATTTGATATTAGATAGATACCTATTTTAAGGCAGGTTTGTATAAGGTTCACAGTCTAACTTTTGTAAGTTACATGGGTCCTACCTTCACCAGAACTAAAACTCTTTTTTTTTTTTTTTTTTTTTTGAGACAGTCTCACTCTGTTGCCCTGGCTAGAGTGAGTGCCGTGGCATCAGCCTAGCTCACAGCAACCTCAAACTCCTGGGCTCAAGCAATCCTTCTGTCTCAGCCTCCCGAGTAGCTGGGACTACAGGCATGTGCCACCACGCCCGGCTAATTTTTTCTATATATTTTTAGTTGTCCAGCCAATTTCTTTCTATTTTTAGGAGAGACGGGGTCTCACTCTTGCTCATGCTGGTCTCGAACTCCTCAGCTCAAACAATCCGCCCACCTCGGCCTCCCAGAGTGCTAGGATTCCAGGCGTGAGCCACCGCGCCCGGCCTAAAACTCTTTTTAAGAACTAAAAATTCAAGTCTCATTCTTGATTTAATATACCTTTGCTGTTTCTTGTTCTTCTTCATCAGTTCCTGCATCCATTTCTTCTTCATCATCTTGCTCTGTGTCTTCTGTTGTGTCTTCTGTTGTTTCTTCAGGTTCTTCTTCGGGTTCTTCTTCCACCTAAGGTCAACATTTATGGGCATATTAATGCCGTGGATCTACTTTCGCTTTGCTCATTTACATGTGTAAAATCATACTTTAACATCACTTCTCTTTATTCAGAACTACAAAGCAAATCCTCTAAGTAGAGTTAGCAGTCAAGCTAACAAAGGGAGAAAGGCAAAAGTGAAGGAGGATAGGAAAAGAAAACTTATTAATTTCTAGTGCAATGCCTGACACTATGGGGATTCAAACATCCAAGAAAACTATTTCAAAAAGGGAAATCAGGCAAAGCTACATCACTTAATCATGAGAAGCCTATTCTGAAAGAACATAAAGAAACAAAGAAAGCCAGCCAACCTATGTGGGACGATTGGGGATACAAACCTTTGCATCAGGGTCAATGTTTAAACTGAGGCGAAGCATTCTTTCTATTCTATCTCCATATGCTTTAGTGTCTGGTAAGAGATACCCTGACCGAAGTGTTGCTGTTTCAAACAAAACCACAGCAAGATCCAAAACTGTTTTGTCATCTTCATCTTCCTGAGAGGGAAGGAGATGCACTTGATTAACATTAAAAATACAAAGTATTCAAATTCAAAGACAAGTAAGGTTGCTGTAGTATTTATTACTCACCTTAATTCGTCGAAGCATGTCTCTGATCAGTGGGTGTCTGGGATTAATTTCAAATGTTTTCTTCTGACTGGCATAATAACTGTTAAGGGATAAAAATAAACAGTAACAAATTTTAGGGTTCATACACTTTCATACACTTCCCCTATTCTTTCATAATTACAGAGAATAACACTTGGGGGGAAAAAAATCAAGATGTTCAAATTGACTCTTGAACAGGCTGGAACTCTGAGAGTCTACTTATATGTAAATTTTTTCCAAAAAAATACAGTTGGCCCTCCATATCTGCAGGTCCTGCATCCAAAACCAAACTCAGGTTGAAAATATAGTACACTCAGGATGCAAAAACCACACATACAGAGGGCTGACTTTTTGTATATGTGGGTTCTGTACAGCAGACTATGGGATTTGAGTATGCACAGATTTTGGTGTGAGGACCTAGAACCACTGCCCTGTCTACACCTAGGGACGACTGTACTTATGTAGTCATAGTACACTATAGCCTCAAACTCTTGGGCTCAAGCGATCCTCCTGTCTCAGCCTCCCAAGTAGCTGGGACTAGAGACTTTGTTGTCTTGACTACTCTGAATGTTAGAGACAGGAACTGTGTCTACTTTTGACCACCAGTGTATAGACACAGTTAAGTGCTCAAATGTTTGCTAAATGTAAGGTAACTTCCTGTTGCTAATTTATTGAAGTAAGTAAGTAGACATGTTTTGAATGGCTATTATGTTGTGGCAATGGGATATCAGATACACAGAACACTACTCTCCACTTAGAATTTATAGTCTAGTCAAGAGGCAAGACATACATAGGCAGCATTTTAGCATTTTATATTAAAATGCATTATACATTGGTGAGTGATAATGCCAATTCTAACGTCATTCTATGTATATGGAGTTTTGGAATCATGACAAGAATGGAGACTATACTTGTGAGGGCTTTAAGAATGAAAAAAAAAGAAAATCCTTAAGCTAAGCCTTGGTGAAAAAAAAGATGACTAGGTAGCAAATCAGAAAGAAGATATTCCAAGTAGAAGAGAGAATAACAGCAGGGAAGATGTCTTTTGAAGGCAACTGCTGTGAAATTAAGACATAAAATATTTTATTTCTCGAAGGGTACCCAAACCCCCTGTACCTATAGTACTTGGCCCTTAAGTTCACATACTTAACTCACAAGTCCTTTATAAACCTTTACTCTGTGGGACATTCTGTTTGGGTACCTATAATTTAATGCGCAGGGGGCATTGTGATTTAAAATAGACTTAACTCATTTGAGAAATGTTATTGTCATTTACCTGTGTAAGCATTATATTTAAAAATGTAAAATAAGTCCAGATGCCAGGCCAGGCATATAATCTAATACAAAAGATAACATGTATAACAAACCAAGAAAATTTCCATTTATACATAAAATACTATAAAACAATAAAATCGTGAGTTGAAAACCTTTTCTTTATCAATCTAATGTAGGAGAAATCCTTTTGTAGACTTGTCCACCTTATAGTAGACAGTGGTGGACATTTAAAAACATTAATCTCTGGGATGAGGGCGGTGGCTCACGCCTGTAATCCTTGCACTCTGGGAGGCCGAGGAGGGAGGATCGCTCAAGGTCAGGAGTTCGAGACCAGCCTGAGCAAGAGCGAGACCCCGTCTCTACTAAAAATAGAAAGAAATTGGCTGGACAACTAAGAATACATAGAAAAAATTAGCCGGGCATGGTGGCACATGCCTGTAGTCCCAGCTACTCGGGAGGCTGAGGCAGAAGGATCACTTGAGCCCAGCAGTTTGAGGTTGCTCTGAGCTAGGCTGATGCCACGGCACTCTAGCCCAGGCAACAGAGCGAGACACTGTCTCAAAACAAACAAACAAACAAAAAACCATTAGTGTCTGTATAGAAGCTGGCATTATCTCCAAAAGACGGACAAGAGCTAACTGGCGGGGACGTTCAGAGGACGCTTACTTTGTGGAGATGTCCTTGCCGGTTTGGTAAGCTTGAGCCTTCATGATCCTCTCCATGTTGCCAGACCATCCGTACTGGCTGGCCACAAGAGCACATGGAGACTCCGTCAGGCGCTGAGATACCACAGCCTTTTCAATCTTAGGATAAGAAATCAAAAGTTAGGTGTAAATGAGTATTGACAGGTAAGGTCATTGGGTAATTCTATTTCAGCTTTCTAAGACTTTGTCACTTAAGATCATAAACATAGGGGCAAGTCATAAAAATGGCTTTCATTCAGGTTTTGTAATCCTTAGGAGATACTGTCATTTAATAATCTGTATTTTTTAGTTAGAAATACTTAAACACTAACTTTTAAAAACATAATACTTAAATCTAACCTATAAAAACTAAAATTCTTACAAAAGCAATATTAAACTAGAGACCACTTTCATACATTTTAAGTTCTTCCTCTCGCTAACTTAATTATATCATTAAAACATTGTTCTTCACAATTTTAATGGTTACAAAATAACCAATTGCAGTTTAATTTGTTGACAAAACAATTTTTTTCTTAAATGCAGGTGCTAAAATTTTCACAATATGTAATTTCCAGAAGAATACCTTGTCCTTGAGGGCTTTATCTTTCATCCAGTTGAGCAGAGGCTCAAATTCTTTCTCAATTGCTTCACGACTCTCCTTACTTTTCTCACTTTCATCAAATTTCACTCCTTCCTTGGCAACATTCTGAAACCTCTTCCCATCAAACTCAGGAAGGGCCTGAATGCAGTATTCATCCACAGGTTCTGTGAGGTAAATAACTTCATACCCCTTTTTCAGAAGTCGCTCAACAAATGGGGAAGATTCAGCCTACGAAATAAAGAGATGTAACAAAGTTTTCCAAGCCTAGCATTGGCATGGTTGTTCATCTTAGTAGCTATGTTTACATAGTATTAACTACACCATTTTATAGGTGAAGAATTAACAGGTGCAGCGAATATAGGTGACTTTCCTGTCCATGACTGACCAGGCCTCATAACTACTCCAGTTATCACATTGACTGCCACACCAGAAAAAAAAATTTTTTTTCCTTGGGGACCACAGTGTTTTATTATGAAAATAGAATAAAAACTTCAAAAATAAAACGATCCTTTCTAATTTAATGAAAAATTTGTTATTTTTAATTGTTTTCTGTTCATGAGTTATATGTAACTTGAAAATTAGTTCATGCGGCTCCCAAGGAAAAGAGACGTGTGAGTTACATATGCTTGACGAGGCCCCAGGCTCAAAACTAGCGTGAGTTAAATACAACTCACAGGGCAGTTAATGTATACAGAATTAAGTTTTCCTTTTTTCCCCCCTGAAGAGCTGGCTGTGAGTCCCCAGCTATATGCCAGGATTCCTGATAGTTGGTGTTCGTCTCACCTCTTTTCTGCTGGACCCAGCCATGAAGTAAATTTTGTCCTGTTTTTCCTTCATTCTTTCCACATACTGATCTAGACTAGTAATGTCAGTGGGATGATGAGAAGACTGGAATCTAAGAAGTTTGGCAAGACGTGTTCGATTCGAGTGGTCTTCAATTACACCAAGCTTGATGTTAGTACCAAACTCTTTCCAAAAAGTATCATTGTATTTCTCATCAGCAATCTTCTTGATCATGTCCAGAGTTTTACGGACAAGCTTCTTCCTAATCACCTAAGCAAAATTAAAGAATAACTGATTCGAAAAGTTCATCTCACTACTTTTGAGAACGCAAGGTACCTGGGGAGTAGTGGTGAAAGATACAAACAGAGGGTGTTGTCATTGCCATTTATGAAGGGGCAGGGAATGGTGAAGCATTTCTATGTCAGACTGAGCTGAAACTAAGTTGTCAGTGGAAATAGTCAAAAGATTGCTTTAATGTTTATATTCTAACCTTAGAACTCACTGATACTCTTTCTAGGATTTAAATTAAGTGAATAAATAGGCTACTTTAAAATTAAAAAACTAATGATTCTTCCTATTATGGAGGCACTGGGAGGAAAAAGGTTTAATGGAAAACGGGTGGCTATGTGATAGGACCTAAATGACAAACTTAATTGCGGGCCAGGCAGTGGGTCTATATGGGTGTTAACTGTATGGTTCTTTCTCTGATTCTTCCTCCCCCAACATTTAATAATGTTTTACATTTTATTAAATGTTGGGGAAGGGGGAAAGAATCAAGATTCTCAGGATCTGATAATCCCAGAGGGAAAGGAAGTTCTTTATCTGAAGAGTCAAGCAATAGACTCGAAATGTGGTACCTCCACAAATGGAGCCTGCCCTCTGAACCCCAAAGAGCAAAGTGGCCAGTGTTCCTGGAGACACTCACCTTAAGCAGTTTATGTTGCTGAAGAGTCTCACGGGAAACATTCAAGGGAAGATCATCGGAGTCCACCTTCACATGGTAAAAGAAAAATGAGTGAGCAACAAAAACACTGAAAAAAGGCAAAGCCAAATGAAAAAGCCCTAACACTGCCAGACCTCCACTCCAACGCCCCCTTCTCTCAATCTTCAGATACTTACGACGCCCTTGACAAAATTAAGGTACTTGGGCATCATATCATGGAAATCATCTGTGATGAATACCCGGCGCACGTACAGCTAGAGAGAGACCAAAAAAACCCAGTCACTTTCTGGAAATTATACTTTCAAATTTTAAATGTAATTTATACTACTTAAAAACCCACCTTAATGTAATCGCTCTTCTTAGATCCATATTCGTCAAACAGCCCACGTGGAGCAGATGTGGGTACAAATAAAATTGATTTGAAGGTAACTTCCCCTTCAGCAGTAAAGTGAATATAAGCCATGGGGTCATCACTTTCCTATGGAAAGTTGGTATCTTAGTCACTCAAATAGCACAGGAAAAAGGCTAAGCAATTTCTTATGTGGTACACATTTAGTTTAACCTTTAACTAACAAAAAAGTTCTCTTACAAAAAAAAAAAAAGAAGAGAAAGAAGAAAAGAGTGGGATGGCATGGAGAGAAGAAATGACCAAGACTGGCTTGATATGGTTGTTTTGATGATGACTGTCAGTAACATTATTCTAAATTCAGGGAAGGATGGATTAGCCTAAGTTCCATGTGTGAGAGAATAGGTTTTCCTAAACCACCACCCTGCCTAAATGACAAAATTATACACAATACTTCATGAGTGCACTGCTGAACTACAAAAAATACTTAAGAACAGATTTCTTCCATGGAATTTGGTCTCTGGCAGTGGATATAAAAAGGTATGTAAATACCTGTGAAGCATGAAAGTCAGAAATTCCCTAGATCTCCATTACTGTATCCACACATGGCTATTGAACACTTGCAATGTGGCTAGTCCAAACTGAGATGTGCTGTTAAGTGTAAAATACATTTTGAAGACATAGTACAAATTAAAAAAAAGGAAAGTAAAATGTTTTGTTATTCATTTTTATACAGATTACATGTTAAAATAATACCATTTTGGGTATGTTAGGTTAAATGAATTACATTATTAAAATTGATTTCACCTGTTCTAATTTTTAATATGGCTTCTAAAATATTTTAACTCACATATGTTGCTCACATCATCGTTTTAATAAATACAGCTACCTTATTTGAAATTAAGTTTATACATTAGGCTTTAGAGTTCATGGAAATAAAAGTGGAGACAGAAACAAGGGAGTTTCAAGAGTTGAAATTTAAAGGATATGGAATAAAGAGTAAAGAACAAATACAGTCATAGAATATTAAGTTTTATCTAGCTATGCTAAATCCATTAAAGTATTCTATTACTTGTATAAAATGCTGTTTGGGAAAACATTAACTTGAAATAACCTTAATCAATGCCAGTTTTAGATTCTTAAGAGTTATAAGAAGGGATCAGTAAAAAAACAAAACCAACCAACCCTCCCCCCACCCACCAAAAAAAAAAAAGGCAAGGAAATACAGATTTAGAAATTATTCTTAGGCACAGGATCTCACAATGAATGTTTAATGTTGTCAGTAAGTTCTTTAAGATTATGTTAAAAGCCATTAAGTAACTTGATTTCGTGTTTTATGGGTTTTGTGGTGGAAATGAAACATCTACCTATGTAGGTGGTTCTTAATCTTTTTTTGTAACACAAATGCCTTGGCAATCTGGTAAAGCCTACAGACTCCTCAGAATAATTAAAAAAATACATACACATATTACAAAATACAAAAAATTAAAAAGGAAACCAAGTGTGTTTGAAACAGTCATAAAATGTTTTAAACACTGTTATTTTGTAAAGTTTCATTATCATATTAACTAAGAGCTAGCATCAATTCTAATAACCACTGCAATTTTGAAATAGTTGAGTGTAATAATTCAACTGAAGCAGGATGTGAGGGCGATCTGGCTGCAACATCTGTCACCCCATTGATCGCCAGGGTTGATTTGGCTGATATGGCTGGCTAGGCAAGTGTCCCCTTCCTCCCTCACTGCTCCATGTGCGTCCCTCCCGAAGCTGCACGCTCAGTCGAAGAGGATGAGATTCCCCGCTAGAGGAGGACAGGTCTTTGATCAAGGGTATACGAGTAGCTGCGCTCGCCTGCTAGAACCTCCAAACAAACTCTCAACTAAAGTAAAAATGATCTGTTCCGGAAACCAATCACTCTCAAAGACCATCTTCTAATGAGACGCTAAATTTCAAAAGTTCTTATGAAATTTAAATGGGATTTTAATTTTGATTGAGTTAATAAATTAGATTTTAATTTGATACATGACTATTTCATCTATACTCTTAGAAGCAGACATATTATAGTTGGCCTAAAGGTCTTTTTTTCAATGTTCTCAGTGGGAAAAATGAGGATGGACCATATCACTCATGGTTATATACCATATTCTACTAAACAGGGTGATATTTTGTCTACTCATAAATAACCTGAATCTAGGGAATTCTAAAATAATATTTACCTTTGAAAATGATTTGTAGAAAGCTTTATATTCATCTTCTTCTACTTCTTTTGATGGTCTCTGCCATATTGGTTTGATATCGTTCATAAGTTCCCAATCCCAGACAGTTTTTTCAACCTGAAGTTACAGTATTTGATTAGTCTAAGCATTCATCAGTAGTTACTAATAGTAAACATAGTTTTAGTAGATTTCACAATATGAAAAGCACCAAAGAATGCCTATTATCTAGTATAGTTCCTGCCAGCTGGATCAAAAATTTAAAAGCAAAGTGTTTCTCTCAATATTTAATACAAAAAAAGACAGCTGGTTAACATTAAAACTGACAAAAAGCCAATTAACTTTTTCTTCATTGTTATTTAACTAGCTAAAATATTTCTTGAAAATAATTATTTTGAGATTAGAAAGATATATTCATATTTCATGACTTAAATCCAACATTTTACAATAAATATTCCTAACAACCACCCTAATACTTCTTACTCGACCTGAGCAAGCCAGAGAACTGTTTTTATAGTTAGTCTCTACATGATAAAGGATAAAAGAGGATTCAGAAAGCTTTTTAAGATCTTACAATTCAAAACACATAAGCCACCAGTCCTAGGTAATATTTAGAAGTCAGGAGACTCTTCATAACAATAACCTGGGTTTGCTACTTAATTTAATGTTTCTAGAGGAGGAAAACAGACAAACGAATGAAGGTCTTGTTTTTAAAAGCTGGTCCTATGGACTTACCACCTGGAAAAAGTAAAACTTTAAGAACTGAAGATCAGCCTGTGCATACTTGGATTTTCCTGGGTTTTTTCCCCATGTATCCTTTTTTTTTTGAGACAGAGTCTCACTCTTTTGCCTGGGCTAGCGTGAGTGCCGTGGCGTCAGCCTAGCTCACAGCAACCTCACACTCCTGGGCTCAAGCGATCCTTCTGCCTCAGCCTCCCGAGTAGC
>NW_012148797.1:2458872-2460736 GCF_000956105.1 Propithecus coquereli | reverse complement strand
GTGATCCAGACTTACTTTTTTAGTTTTTGGTTTCTTTTCTTCTTCTTCTTCTTCTACTGCAGCTTCATCATCAGAGTCTTCTTTTTCTTCTTTTGCTGCTTCTTCTTCTTCCATGGGCTCCTCAACAGTTTCAGTCTGTTGAAGTAAAAAGTAGAATCATGGTTAAACTCATTTGTTTAACAATTCTCATTTTGTCTATAGACTATGAAGTAACATTACAGCTCAAAAACATATGTCTTTGAGAGAAAATCTTGAAAGTATCCTTAAGTGAAAGAACCACATTGAGCTTTTATTCTTTTAGTGTTAAAACATTTAAATATGGACCAAGGTAATACATATAAGTTCTCATCAACACAGATTTACCTTGCTGCTCCATACATAAATAGGAAAATTTATGAACTGTGAATATTTTTTGACGAGATTTTTAATTGTATCCAACTCAAGGTAATCAGATGCTTCTTCTTTTAAGACAAGCCTATGAAGAAAATAAGATGTTTAGAGACACTCAACATTTAGAAGATTTGATTATGAATTTTAAATACCTTGATAATAGCCAGCAGTTGTGTAATCCAAAATGTTCCCACTATTCACGTTAAGAACTCTCCAGCACCAAAAAGGGTTTGTGAGCTAAATATATCACATATAGATATGGTAAAGGGAAGAATCTTCCTTGCATTCCCTCAAGTCGAACATATCCTTAGTTTCAAGTAGAAACAGAAAATGTTCCCAACCTTCTGAGTATGTTGGGGTTTTTCATTTCTCAAGGTGAGAAAGCACTGAAACATTCTGAAGTAAAATGAAATTATATGTACTTTCACAGCCTGTATTGTTATTCTAGAAATCTAGTGATTATTGTAGATAACTATCCCTAATAAAAACATGTTCTTTAAAAAAAAAAAAAAAAAAAAAAAAAAATCTGAATTAGTGTTTATATCTGTACTATCCAAAATGGTAGCTACCAGGCACTTATGACTATATAATAAAATTCACAGTTCAGCTTCATAGTTGCACTGCCACATTCCAAGTATTCAATAGTTACATGTGGCTGCCACACTGGATGGTGCTAGTGTACATAATCTCAACACTAAGAACGGCAGCACTGCTTACTCTTCTTTCCTATTGCCCCTCTGTAAACCTCTCCTCCACCCATCAAAAATAACAAATCACAACCTACTCTTAAGCACAGCAGGTAGTCCCTACCTTGATGTTTGGGTCCCTGATAAGTACAGTTAGACATATTAGGTAGAGGTATTTAAAAGACAATTAGATTCATGAGTACAGAGCCCAGTAGAGAAATCTAGACAAGGGGTCAGCAAAATATAGCTGGCACCCATTGGAAATTTTACTGGGATACATCTTATACCATCTATGGCTGCTCTTAAGCTAAAACAGAGTTGGGACAAATCACATAGCCCACAAGCTTAAAGTATTTACTAGCTGGCCCTTTAAGAAAAAGTTTGCTGACTCTTGATTCAGACTAAGAATATACATTCAAGAAATAGAGATGGAACCTGAGGCCATGGCAGTGGACAAGAATACATGAGGAACACATGGATAATGAGAAAAGGGCTGAAAATTAACTTTTAGAGAACGAGAATATCGACATTTAAGAAATGGGCAAAGGTTCACGCCTATAATCCTAGCACTCTGGGTGGCTGAGGTGGAAGGATCGCTTGAGGTCAGGAGTTTGAGACCAGCCTGAGCAAGAGCGAGACTCTGTCTCTACTAAAAGTAGAAAAAATTAGCCAGGCATGGTGGCGCGCGCCTGTCAGTCCCAGCTACTCAGGAGGCTGAGGCAGGAGGATCTCTTGAGCCCAGGGTTTGAGGATGCTGTGAGCTAGGCTGACACCATGGCACTCTAGCT
>NW_012148797.1:2418937-2458791 GCF_000956105.1 Propithecus coquereli | reverse complement strand
AATATTATCTCACCCCAGTTAGAATGGCTACTATCTCTAGCCAGGGCCTAGGAGTGAGACTCTGTCTCAAAAAAAAAAAAAAAAAAAGAAAAGAAATGGGCAAAGGAAATAAAAAAAGATATGTATGCTCATGGAAACTAGGTATTGGGTAGACTTGTTTTAAGGAGTGAGCAGCAGAAAGCAAATTTTGTAGAAAAACTAAAGAAAGAAAAAACCTATTGCTGGGAGCAATGACAATTTTTAAAAAAACCTGAATCCACTGGACTCAGCAATAAAGTTCACTGGTGAGTTATTTCAATGGAAAGGTGGATATGGTTGAGCGCAGTGGCTCAGGCCTGTAATCTTAGCGCTCTGGGAGGCTGAGGTGGAGGATCGCTTAAGGCTAAGAGTTCGAGACCAGCCTGGGCAACACAGTGAGACCTCATCTCTACAATAAATTTTTAAAAATTAAAAAGAGAAAGGTGAATAAATTAAAAAATAGACTTGGCTGGGCTGAGGCATGAACAGAAGGTGGGGTAGCAGCAAAGGCAAGCACACTTTTTAAAGTTCAACTGTAAGAGGGGAGAGAGAGAGAGAGAAAGTGTGGGCCAGATGGTAGAAGGGGACATGGCACTACCTGCCTTTCTTTCTTCCCCACCAGAGACTTGAACTTTGACACATTGAGGGAGGGGAGAGTGAGGTGTGAGGGAAAGGCTGAAAGATGGGGAAATGGACTAATGTATGCTTAGCCTCTGAGGAGGTAGGCTCAGACAACATATCAGAAGCAGAGAGATCAGCTTTAGGCGAAAAAAATATAGAACACCTCTCCACTGTAGGAGGACAGACAGAATTACATCAGTTAACACTTATCAGATGCTAATCTCATGATCTCATTTAATCCTCATAAAATCTCTTATAAGGGTAAAGCAGTAGCTAATTTAGGAGTAGGAACAGGGTAAGTATAAAACTGAACTGTCTCATGCTTCTATTTTATTGGTTAAATATAGGATGAAGTCAAATAATAAAAGCAGGATCTTGACCTTGTCACTTCCCTGCCTTCTTTCCTCTTTTCTTTTTCCTTTGGTCATTCTGAACTTTGATGGGCCATACCCTCATGCTTCTGGATCTTCATATACACTGTGCTTGCTGCCTAGGATATCTGAACCCAACATCACTATTTCAGAAAGGCCTTCTGATGCCCTTTCCTTGAAAAAGTAGGGCAGTGTGCCTTAGCTTCCTTCCGAGCACTTGTCACTCTGAGATTACTTCCTGTGTTTCTTCCTCACTAGAATGAGCCCTGTGTGAAAAAGGGGACTACATCTGTCTTATTCTCCGCTGTAGCCCTGACCCTAGCACATGACAAGCACTTATACGAGTATCTGACGAGCCAATGGAGGGGTAAGAGGACTTGAAGAAAAAGGGCACTTTTGCTCAAGGAAAGCAGAACCTGTTGTAAAGTTTCATTATGATCAACTACCCATGCTACCTGCATGAAACTGTCCCAATTATCCTTCTTCATTCATATAAATACCTGCTATTTAAGTGTCAGGCTCTGAGAATGGAGCTGCCAATAGAACGTTTATCTTCACAGAGCTTATATCCAGATAACTGCACTTGTCTCTTAGCACCCTAAGACATTAACACCTCTTGGGACATCATTTTCAATTTGTTTCTGTAGGAATAATTTACCTATCCTCCCCGACACCAGCACAGTGTCTTAAAAAGAGAACACCTAAGTATAACTCTTAGTGATGCCTCCAGATAAGATCTGGAGATGTGAACGTTATTAACAAAGGCAGAGAAAGGTAAACTGGGAACAATAAGTTAGCAAAAGTACTAAAATGCAGTCATCTAATTAGTCTTCATTTAAAAAACATCTGTGACAATGAAGACAGGAAATGTCACCTTATAGAATGAAGATTGGTCAAAATGATAGATTTGCTTCTTTCATACTCGAAGATTTAAAACCCTGTATGTCGAGAAAATTTTTTTAAGAAAAAAAAAAATTGAAGCTGTAGGCACATTTTCTAACTGACTTGGCAGGACTTGGCAAGTCACTTGATCTCTGAAATGGAATGTCCTTATCTCCAAGATGGTAAAATTTTTGAAAAAGGCAAAAAGCTGCCCAGTCTACTTCGCAGTGCAAAAGGCACCAAGAGCTACTATAGGATATAAGATCTGTCTAATCTATACAAACAGTTTTTGGCTTAAAAGAAATTCCAATACAAATTCAATAGTTTTTAACTATGCTCAAATGAGATATTTTCTGCCAAAGAGCTTTCATAACTTTCTTTCATAACTTTTTTTTAAGCCCTTTATCTCTCTTCCTCTTCTCTCCCAAGCCACCCAAGCCCTGGTTGCTACCAAATATCTTGAATAGTCACCTGAAGTCTCCTCTCATACCGTCCTGCCACCCTACACGTCACCTTCAGAAATCTTTTTAAAAGTTCAAATTCTATCAATTGCCACCAACTGAGAATTCCTTTAATCCTGCGAACATGCTGTGCCTCCATGCCTTATCCAGGGTGCTCCAGAGACCTAAAGTGCTTTTCTAACCTGGAAAATTGACCAAGCCTCCTCTCTCCTCTGTGAGGCCTCCAATTTGCCTTCTCCCCTGGGAGAGCTAACACTTCCTACTTTATGCCCTTCATGTACAGCAGCAATCACCGATCTTTGTGCCTGGTCCTTTGCAGTTCCTCAAATATTTCTTCAAGTGATGAGAATAGTTGTTTCCTCATTTTATAGGCAAGACAATTAAGGCCCAGAACTGGAGAGTCAAGATCCTCACTAGAGCTATTAACTCTTATTAAAAACCAGTAATACTCACGTAATTGTTGTTCCCCGTCCTAAAGTGTTTCCTCTTGGGTCAGCAATTACAGAAAATTCATTGGAGTCGGATTCCCAGATGTGCTGGGTATCATTGTTGTGTTTTGATGTGACAATAACCTTATCTGCTACAAGGAAGGCAGAATAGAAACCAACACCAAACTGGCCAATCAATTCAGAAGTTGACTGGCCATCTTCTTGCGCTTCAGTCATTTTGTTTAAAAACTCGCTTGTCCCAGATTTGGCTATGGTACCAAGGTTTTTCACCAACTCTTCCCTGGTCATTCCTACACCAGTGTCTGTGACATGCAGCAGGTTCTTCTCCTTGTCGCACTAAAAGACAAGAACCAGATAATTATATTTGTTTGATACTCACACTATATCAAGCAAATACTGAGCTATATACTGAGAAACTACCAGCTTTGGGCCCCATCAATTTGAATATAGAAAACAAAACTGAGAAGTTTTCTTCTATCTAGTATTTCATGGCCTTTTCAGAAAGTGCACATCTTAAAGTATTTGGAGTATCTGAGAAAGTATCGATACTGAATGGCAGACTGGTCTAAATGTCAAAAAGCAGAGACTGATCTAAATAAAACGAGTAATTTTTAAAGAAAAAATTCAAGAAAAATAAAATTTTATGCCTTGCCTATTTCTTTTATTAAAAACAAAAGAACCTAAATGATTCCTGTATTTGGAATTGGTGGTGATCATTAATGTTCTTCGCTGAATACTCCTGGCCTCCACCCTCCAGGAACAATCTTACACTTCTTCCATGTATGGGTGGGTGAGGCCATGTGACTAGTTCTGGCCAAGGAGTCAAAAGTGGGAACCGTGAGTTCAGCTTTCAGACTGAGCCTTTAACTGGTGTGAGACCCTCCAAGCTCTCTCTGCACGATGGCAACCAGCTACACTCCAGATGGCTGATCCTGTCTGTGTCCTGGCATGAAGATGAGGCAGAGCAAAGGCCGCAGGCAACCTGTGATTGATTTAAGCCAGTGACTGGCAAACTTTTTCTTTAAAGAACCAGATAGTAAATTTTTTAGGCTTTCTGAGCCACAGGGTCTGTCACAACGACTCAACTCTACCATTGTAGCATAAAAGCAGTCATAGGTACTATACAAATGGGCATGGCTGTGTATTTATAAAACAGGCAAAGTCAGATTTGGCCCACCAGCCACAGTTTGCTGACTCCCAAGTCTCCCAAGGATACTTGGGGGTTACATGTTACAGCAATGTAACCTAGCCTATCTTGACTGATATGGATTCCCTATCTTTTAGGATTCTTTTTCTTTAAAAGAAAAAAAAATTTATCTTACGCTTACCTTAATTTTGACCGTTAGTTCCTCATTTCCAGAAAGAGCATTTTCATCAGTGAGTGATATTAGCCTTATCTTATCTAAAGCATCAGAAGCATTTGAAATCAGTTCTCTCAGGAAAATCTAAACGCAAGCCAGATTTAATATACTTGGATTAGCCTCAAAATACACAAGACATTGAATTTACCGTCAAGCCCATTTTATTTCTCCTCTATACCTGGAAAAAGCACTCTGTAAGGAATAAGACTTCTTATGGTAAAGGAGTGGCTTTATTCTCTTGGTAAAAGGAAGCACAGTGCCTTACACAAAGGACTGCAGCAACTGTCAGGGATACCTGAACTGGTAAGAGTGGCAATACTATTCTCCTATCAGTGATCTTTAGGCATGTAATACATAAGCTTAGTTTATAATAGTTTATGTGACTGTCCTTAAGACCTGTGTTCCCCAATCCCATGAAGCTTTATCTGTATTTACAGCTGCTCCCCATCACTCAACATTTCACCCTCCACCCCCATGGGAAAATTGTCTTCCATGGAACTGGTCCCCAGTGGCAGAAAGGTTGGGCCCTGCTGCTTAAGATTCATAATTATTTAGCAGGCCATGGACTATTTGGAGGGAAAAGGAAAGAAAGGGGAAAATGTCTAACGTCTCTCCCCGCGTAAGCATCTAACAGCAATTCTTATACATAGTAGGTATTTAAACTTTGCTAACTACTTACTTGGAATTGCTAAGTTACTTTAACTTACTTAATTTACTATGAAAGTAAACAAGTATGCCACCATACACAGACAAAATATCATCCTAACCACATGTTGCTTACCTCTTTATTTTTATATAAAGAGTTGATGATAAGTTTCATCATCCTGTTAACTTCAGCTTGGAAGGCAAACTTCTCAGATTTTTCTCTAAGTTCTCTTATTTGCGATGCATTTAATCCATCCAACTGAATAGCTTCTTCCTCTCTAAGGAAATCAGTTAGATAAGCAAATACTGTATTGCTTAGTTCTTTTCAAAAACAGAGGCTTTCTGAGGAGAGCACAAGTGGCCTCTGAAGATTGTCTTGAGGGTTAAAACGGAAACCTTTATAAAATATTACTAATATATCAACTCAAAGTTGGAAATACTTGGTTCTTAAAATTGCCAGGAAAATAAACCCAACTTTACTCCACTAAAAACCAAAGTCACATTTATTTATGCTCCATGGTAAGGACTTCAAAATTTTAAGTTCGAAGAGGCCACATTTTAAAACACTGTTCAACTGACAGAAATCTCCTTTTTAAAGTTACTAAGTTTATACACTTAACAAACACAAAACCAACTGAAATGTCTTTTCTAAGGTCTTAAGCAAGTATACAGCGCTAGTACTCTGCAGTATAGACATCAAAATAGTTTTAAAAGGGATTCATTCAATTATGATCAGTCATTCTTAGGGGCAAGTTAGAAGCTACTTATGTATGCACATAACCAACCACCCTTACCATTTTTCTCTGACAATTTTTTAGGTATTTAAATACAGAGTGTTACATATTACGTGGACCTTTGGAAAAGAGCTATAAAATAAGCTATTGTAACTCACTGTTAATGTGCATAGTTTCAAATGAGCACCAACCTCTGCACTACTTCATCATCCGTCCTTGAGCCTTCTCTACTTTTACCCAGATCTTCTTCTACTGTACCATCCACATCGACTTCATCATCAGCTTTGACCGACCCTGAAGGAAGATTTAACACCCAGAAACTCTTAAACATTGTTGCTTCGAAGGAATACGATCAAATAGGACAAGGGTAGGGGTTGCAAAATTTAGTTGGTAAATATGGGAGGTGGAGATGGAAGAATGGACTCACTGGCTTAAAGACCCGATGTAAACCCAAGACAGTACATTTCCTATTAAAGCTCGGATGCTGAGGTCCCCCAGTAGGTTCCGAAATATAGAGACAGCCATCACTTCTCAACAATGCCCCGCCTATCCAGTATAAATAACGCTTAGCAGACAGATACCAGGCCTCTTTTACACCCACACGTGTTGCGCCCAGGCCGAGACACGGCGCCCCAACTGACCAAGCCAAAACTTGGACCTTCGTTATCACAAGTCAGAACACAAATAGGGTTTGTGCAACCTCTGGCGGGGGGGACTGAAATTGGGCCCGGAGTCCTGAGAAGGGGAAGAGATGTTAAGGACCGAGCGCCAGCAAGCTGAATCGAACACGCTGACACTGCCATTCTGCTGGTCCAAGGCCTCGCGTTCCTGAGACCGGCATCTAAGAAAGGAAACGCGCACACGAGGAGTCGGAAGACTGGTGGCGGGGGTCCTCGAGCTCAGAGAGCCAAAGGTTGCGGAGGCTGACGAAAGTCCTCCGGAAGGGGCGCCCGCCAAGCTCCCAGGGGAGCGAGAGCCCAAGAGAAGCCCTACCCCGAGGTCGCTGAGACCTCCAGGCTCAATACTATTGGATCAGCCGGGGACTTAAATGACTTTGCTCTCTTTTTTTTCTTTCTAGAGCAATACGAGAACAAACATAATCACCCAACCCTCTTTCGAGGAAAGGCAATGCACCCCTCTTGGCCCACCGCAGGCCCTGGTATCCCCCTCCCAGGCTCAACTCCCCCAGAACCTTCGAGAAGCGGCCGCGCTTGAGGAGGGGGGGCGTCCACTCCTCCAGGATCACTCACCAAAGGTCAGGAGGACGCAGCAGAGACCTAGCACCCACAGGGCCCTCATGGCGTGCGGCCGGTGAGTCTCAAATCCCCTTGGATCGCAGGAGCCACCTCCGCCCCCGACTCCTGGGCTGCGATCCCCACACCTCAAGCCGCGCGGTCCGCCCACTACACCCCAAGCAGGTCTGGTCGCTTTTCACCCCCACTTCTCGCGGGCGGGGGACGGGAAACACGAACCCACCAATCGTGCCGCACCACGCACCCACTGTACCCAATGGGAACTCGCGGGGGGAGCCGCAGTTCACCAATCAGAGCTGTCCAGGTGCGGTGCCCCATGCCCGAAGCGTGTCTCCTTCCGATTGGTCAGGCATAGCAGGTTTTCTCCAATCAAATGGCTCCGCGGGCCCCTCACACAGGGGACCGCCCCTTTGCCTGGGCAGCCTTGGCCTCTAAGGGAAACCGTCCAATGAACATAACCATCCTTTTCGAGAGGTCGCGGCCGAACCACTTCCGGATCCTAGAGAGCGTTTATTCCGTGATCAGGGGAAACGGTAGCCATGGCAACTCCTTCTTCACCCTTTCCTATTTACGCCTGGGGTCACGTTGGGAGTGATTCCAGCACGACTTTCGCAGTCAGCTTTCTGTTTGGCTGTGCTTCTCGGGAAAGAGAAACGCCTGAGTGGTTGAAAATCCCCCGGAGCAGTTTCGGATAGGGGTTGTGAAAAACTACAGTTCCCGGCATGCAACGTACTAGGAGGAATCACCGTATTGAATGCTGGGGATCGTAGTTTTTGGCCTCCGGACCAGCTGCGCAGTTTGGCCCTTTCTTTTACATTCTCGCAGCGTGTTTTTGAGGGAACTCTGTCCTGCGTGTTTTAGAATTCACATCTCGTTCTGATTGCAGTAGAGATCTGTGCCTATTCCAGGACTCTCCAGTGTACACAGCTTTTAGAAGCGGCCTAGAAAACCTCCATGCCTTGGCCAAGGCCGCCCTATGTTCTGGGATCCGCCTGAGTCTGGGCTCCGCCTCCGGCTTGGGAACACTCGTTTCCGAATCTAGCTTGTCGTGAGTCACTTGGGAACCCTGAGTCTTCAGCTCCTCCGCGCGTTCCGTGGGCAGAATCCCCAGGTCTCCCTGATTGGGTTTACAGAGCAGTTATTAATGCCTTCGACTCCTTAATGAAGTACAAAAGCGGTCTAAGACCTCCCTGCTGTAAGTCAGGTGGAGAGCCTGGTGGTAAAGTCCAGTCTAGTACAGAAAAGGAAATCCCTTAGGTTAACGGGTTCAGGAGGATACACCTGCAGATATTTGAAAGCAAAACCCGTGGTGCTGCAAATGAGAACGGGATTGCAGCTTCGTAACTTCTTAGAAGTACCCTGTAGGCGTTCAGGAGAACACGTAAAACGCCAGGTGTCTTTCTTGTCAGGAAAGTCCGTCACACTCACTAAGCTTGTGCCTTGGGATATATTATCTACGTCCCTTTAACCTAGCCTTTACCTACCTTCTATCTGCACCTGTGCCCATCTGCAATGTATACTCCCTTCCTTCTTGCTTCTTCCAGCAAAACTGAACTTTGAATTTGTTTTCAATCATCCAAATTCCTAAAGACAAGCTTCTCAGTGATTGTCATAGTCTTTTACAACTTCCCTTATTTAGGTTTGCCAATCTTGATTCTGTGGTTGGCGTTTCTACTTTGTGGTATTATTTACATCTGCCCAATTTGCCTACAGTTGTTATTAGTAAGCAAAAGGTAGTTTACAAAGCATGCTTTCTTTATGCTTCTGGGCTTGCACCTTTTTGTTTCTTTGTGGAATATACTAGGGTGTGAATTACATTCAGAAATCTCAGTTGCATTTTTGTATGTTTTACTCTTTTTTTTAAGAAAAAATGAATTCCTTCACTTTTTTGCATTTCACAGCTCATTCTTCACCCTTTTCTCTAGTTATGAACAAATAAGCAACCAGTTCTGAAACTGCAAATGCCATCTTATCTGGTCAGTGGTGGGGAGTTTGTGCTGCACCTGGAGGGAACTGAGAATGAGACATGCCCTTCAAAATAGAGCCACTGCTTGTGAGTAGATGTTTCTACAGCTGACTGGGAATTCATGAGGCAGGCAGAGCACCAGACGGCTGGCACAAGGTGGCTGGCCATTGGTCTGGCTGAGCTATGCCCCTTTAAGATAGCATCCCTGGCTGAGCACCCTGTAAAGGGAATGGGCAGCTTTCTCAGTTCCCAGCTTTGTTGTCTCTCCCCTGTGGTCTCTTCATCTCTTCTAATTTGTGACTCATTAGTGATCCCCAGTTCCCATCTGGGCCTCGCTCCTCCAGAGTTAACACTCCAGGTGGTTATTAAGCTACACACCTTTATATCTGATTCCCTTGCTTCCTAATTTTAGTTTTTCTCTTTGACATTGTATGTCCATGGACACTACTGGAAACAGCTACTTTTGTTGTTGTTAAGCTTCTTCTTGAGCATTGAGCCCACTATATAGCACTCTACCTTGTAGATAAACTTGGAAAGAAAAACCGTATAGGCAAAGAGATGCAGTTAGGGGCAGTGGATAGCTCTCCTGGTGGGCAGGTGTAGTCCAGCAATGGGGAGTCAAGGAGAATGCAGGCTAGGGAGACCAAGGCAGGAAAGCAGTTGCCATCAAGGAGCATTAAGGAATGGGGCCAAGCACCAAGGCGAATTGGTTACTTGGTTGATCAGTTTATTCATTCATTCATTTATTTATTAATTTAGTTCACCAAATGTTGAGGACCTGTTATGTGCCAGGTATGCTAGGTGCTGGAAATACAGGGATGAGCAATATAGGTAGGGTCTCTATTCATACAGAACTTAACTGGAGTTGCAGCATAAGTGCAAGTATTTTTTTTTTTTTTTTGAGACGGAGTCTTGCTCTGTTGGCTGGGCTAGAGTGCCATGGCATCAACCGAGTTCACAGCAACCTCAGATGCCTGGCTCAAGCGATCCTCCTGCCTTAACCTCCCAAGTAGCTGGGACTACAGGTGTGCATCACAATGCCCAGCTAATTTTTTTTCTTCTATTTTTAGTAAAGACAGGATCCACTCTTGCTCAGGTTGGTCTCAAACTCCTGACCTCAAGCAATCCTCCTGCGTCAAAGTGCAAGTATCTTATTTAAACTGAAAAAAAGGTATAAAGGAACGACTGCAGAGGAGTACCAGGGAACTTGTCTCCTGGAATGGAAAAGCTCTTGATCTTGTTGGTGGTGGTTAAAACTCATCAAACTGTACACTTTAAAAGGGTGAACTTTGTCATAGATAATTTATACTTCAACTAACAGCAACTGTGATTCTAAGCAACAAAATGCTAAAAACCATTTCAGTAAGAATTAGGAACCAGACAGAGATGCCCACTATTGTCAGTATTGTTCCACACTGTTTAGGAGGGTTTAACAACAAGACAAGAAAAATGAAGTAATTGGCATAAATTTTAGAAATGTTGAAATCCTTTATTTTGAAATACCTTCTTACTGGTGACATGATTGCATATCCCAGAAACCCAAGAGACTTGAGTTTAAAAAAAAGTATAGAATGAATATGAGAATCTGGTAAATTATTGGCTATAAGATAAACATATAAAAATCAATAATCATGCTCTAAATGTGCAAAAACAAATGGAAATTTTAAAAAATTTTATTCATATTACAGACAAAAACCATAAAATACTTAGGAATAAACTTAAGACATAGCTCCCACATGGAGAAAACGATAAAATATTGAAGAATGTAAAACAAATGAAGAACTTGGATCAAGTCCCATACCCCTTATATTATCTATTGCTGTGTAGCAAATTACCCCAAAATGTAGCAGTTTAAAATAATAAAATTTATTAGCTCACATAATATCCGTAGGTCAGGAATCTAGAAGCACTTAAATGGGTAGTTCTGATTCAGAGTCTCTCTCATGAACTTGCAGTCAAGATGTTGGCCGAGGCTGAAGTGGTCCAGGGGCTCGATGGGCTGGAGAGTCTGTTTCCATGGGGGCTCACTCACCATCACTGTTGGCTGGAGGCCTCAGTTCCTCCTCATGTGCACCTCTCCCTAGGGCTGCTCAAGTGTGCTCACAGCAGGACAGCTGGCTTCCCCTGGAGTGAGTGATCCAGGACAGAGAACAAAGCAGGAGCCACAATGACTCATAACCAACCCCAGAAATCACACGATCATTTCTGAAATAACCCTACTCAATGAGAGAGGATTACATGAGGGTGTGCATACCAGCGGTCAGAGATCACTGGTGCCGATTTGGAGGCTGGCTGCTACCACATTCTGGTTGCAAGGGAAGGTTATACATGGCATTTTCACCTTCTGTTGTGAGAAATGGGCTCAGAAGCATAAGGTGGAGGTTTCCCCAGATATAGGAAGGGGATTCAGATGCTGCACAGTCAAAAAGAATGATAAATATCCAGTACGTATTTGAATATACAAAAAGATCAGTGCCACAAAAGAGAAGTTCCAAAAATAGATTGTTTCAACTTAAGACATGGCAAAAGTAATATTTCAATTCAGAGGGGAAAGGATAGTTTATTTCATAAATGATGCTAGCCTTGACTGGCTATCTATCTCAAGCAAAATAAAGTTGAACTCTTGTCTTGCATCATATAAAAAATAAATTTTTATTTTATAAAAAAATTAAAAATAAATTAAAAAATTAAAAATAAACAAATTTCTAGCTTATAAGAGAGCCCATGAGTACAAGATGGGGATGGGATAGACCTTCTTAACTAAGATTGACCATCTGGAAAATGTAACAGAAAGCCTAGGGTATTCACTGTGCTTTCTCCTCCTTGGTGGGCCCTGAACTCTAATTTTTGTCTTTCTAGCACCAGCAAGCACCATGAGGCTGCTGAGCTTGGCTTAGCTTATCAACTTTGTGCCTTCTAAGAACATTGGTTCTGTGGGGCATAAGAATCAGAAGGTAGGCTCACTTTCCAAAGGTTCCCTTTTCTCTGGAATCTTGTCTCCTCGAATCCTGGTTGCCTGGGTAGCGATTGGTGCCTTTAAAATAAACTGTTTCTCAAGTATCTTACCCAGCTTCTCTAGTGACTCTGGTGGGAGGATTGGTCTGCTTCAAATTGTCCATCATAGTCAAATGTAGAAATAGATGGAGATCTACATAATAGATGTAGAAGTCCTTAGTCCCATTGTAATGTTTCCAAAAGACCAGATTTCAGCCAAGACAGTAAACAACCATAATTATTTTCTCATATTAACCTTTTGGTTGTTTTTCATCAAGCAATTTATATTATGTTCAATGTTTTCAAACAATGGAACTTGTATTATTTTTGGCTATAGAGCAATAAATGTGTTTCTGAATGTTGGATGTAATTATAACTATAGTTTACATTATATCCTCTTTTTGATTAGTTTTTAAACTGCAATTTTGAGTTACTTGTGATCTTCCCCCATACCCCTCTCCTTCACCCCAACTCACACCATATTACCCTGCTTGAAAATTGACTTTGGATTTAAAAATGGTTACCTGGAGCTGCTAATAAAATCTCTAGGTGCTCTGACTCTCTTACATGCAACTAGAAAGTTTTAACGTGTCACAGGTTAGATTCACCCATAGCCTTGTAGTTTACATTTTATTTTGTATTAATTAAAAACAAACATCTCCTGAGAGTCTGCTTTACAAAAACAGGTCAATTTAAAAATATCTATCCAGTTGTCCCCTATCAACTTTAGACTCTAGCAGAACACAGGGGACCTGAATTTCAAATAGAAATTTGCTAGACTAAAAAATGTGGTAAATAAAAATGTTATTTTGAGTGATCAAATCAGCCATGTTAATAATAATTTATATTAGGGAGTTACTAAAGTTTTAGAGCTGGAAGGAATCTTAGAAAGCATGTATTAATAGTTCCACAATTCCTCCTTTCAGTTTTACATTATAAAATTATTTTTTAAAAAATGAACTAATGAATTTCATGGTTATTTGGTACAGAAAAGTGTAAGATCAAAGGTATAAGTTCCAGGCTCTCCCCACCCTTCTGTTCCTATTTTCTAGAGGTTACCATTGCTAGCAGTTTCTTA
The DNA here is from genome assembly GCF_000956105.1 of Propithecus coquereli. NCBI lineage: Eukaryota > Metazoa > Chordata > Mammalia > Primates > Indriidae > Propithecus > Propithecus coquereli. Next base: position 2,445,958 of record NW_012148797.1, on the reverse strand, counting down.
TTCATACTTCCAGAAATTTTCATGTGTGTGTATGTGCATATATGTGGTATAAAATTAAAAATAAGATTTTTAATTTTTTAAAGATTAAATAGAACGATACTCTACATACTAGTTTCTTTCATTTAATAGATCTTAGATGTCTTGTTCCTTTTTATCACTCCCCTATTTAATAGGCATTTGGATGGTTTCCAGTTTGTCGCTATTACAGCCAATGCTACAGGGAATGTTTTAATACACACAGGTTTTCATATTTGTGCAAATTTATCTGCAGAGTAAATTATTAGTTTTAAAACAGGTCAAAGAGTATGTACATTAAAATTTTCATGGATATTTACCAATTCTCCTATAAAAAAAGGCTTTATCAATTTATGTTCCCATCTCAAGTCTCCCCCACGTTTCTTTAAAGCTTAGAAAATTTGAATTCCAGAGAAATTAATGAAGGTTAGGTAATGGCAGAACAAGCTGGAACTCATATTTTAAAAATTGCCTACATTGTTCTAGCTACTGCATACCTCTTAACTACTTACTTGAAAGAATTTGAAAGAAAATTTATTTTTTATGATCACAAATGTCAGAAATCTTTGTTATAGAAAATTCGGAAATTATAAAAAAGGTCATGGAATAAAATTAAAATAACCCATGTGCCTTAGTTAGATATATCACTGTTAGCATCTTGGTGTCTTACCAATATTTAACATATATTTTAAATTAAAATTGGGATCACACAATAATACTGTTTGTAACTCTCTGTTTCACTTGCCAATATATGGAAAACGTTTTCTCACGTAAATATTTCTGTAAGATATCCAGTTTATTATTGTTAGACCTTTAGTTTGTTACCAGTTTTTAAACTATTGTAAATATTACTGCAATGAAAATCCTTAGGGGTAAGTCCTTACAGACAAATAGAATAACTTTGTAAAATTAGAATGTTTGGTAAAAATATGTGATTCATTTTAAGAGGCTTTGAATATACACTGACGAATTCCGCTCTAAGAAAATTGTACCAATTTACATTCCCATTAATTTACATTTTAAGCATAAGATGCTTTAAAAAAAGAAGAAATAAAACCTGGGGCTGTCAGGGGTAAAATTACTAAAGTGATATGCTGTAGTATTTGGAGGGTGAGGGTGAGGTGGCATTTGAATATAGAAATTTCTAAGCCTTAAAATGTTGAGAGAAATTTCTGAAAAAGGTCAGAGGAAACTTTGACCAATTAATGGGTGTTCTTATAACTTTGAGTTATAACGTGCAGCGATAAATAATGATTTATAAATAATGATTGAGGCAGCTTTATTGCAAAATATGAAGTCAGACGTTCGTGGTAGAAGTAATATTAACGTTAACAATAGTGCGACTAGCAAACATTTATTGAGGGCTTAGTATGTATGTAACTTGCAGATTGTAAAATATATATTAAACAGTGATAACTTGATTAAGAAATCTGTTGGGAAGGATATTTCTTAATGAGAAGTTCTTCTCAGCAGTGTTAAAAGAAAAATTGAAAAAGAAAAGGTTTATAAGGTGCTTATTATGCAAGACCTGATTTAATCCTGCCCCATGGGTATGGCCATTATTCTAGATTTACAGCTGCAGAAATTAATGTCAGTGTTCAACACTGAGGCAGGGTTTATAATGACTCTAAAGCCCTTGCTCGACCTCTGGGATGTACCAGACGATGTAGGAGGTGCCACTGTGATGCCAGTTACTGCTATCAGGTGGGCCAGGGACACAGTATTAAATAACATTGACTTCCTAGTGCAAAAGTTGAACCCTTTCAATTCTGTTCTGGTCTTACTGATTATGCAAAGAGAAAGTCAGTTTGGTACAAGTTTGTCTTAACCATGTCTTAATAAGTACATGTTAATCTCGTTTTTTGACAAAAAGAGCTCTATTTAACTAGAATTTAATCACATTGTTTTCTTTTTAACGTATTTATTTTTATGGCTACTGTCTATTTGTGCCATATAATAAGGATTTCCCACTTATGGTAACAATGAAAAGTTTCTAGTAAAATCTTTTTGAGCTTAATTGTTTTAAAGAAAAATAAAAAGCCACACCCTACTTTTCTGTATCTTCTGTCCATTCAAAAATAACCCCTTCCTTCATTTAGGTTTTCTCTGACTTTTTTTTCTCTTAGTTAATACCCTCCTTCTGAAAAACTGGGAATATTTTTTTATCAGCAGTTGTGAAGCAGTATGGAGATGATTATTTTTTAATTTAGAATTTTAATTATAAAATAACTATCACTTGTAGTAGTTTTGATTAGAGAAACAATTTTTGCCATACTCTCATTTTAAGAGAGCTGCTGTATTGTTTTTTTTCCTTTTTTTTCCTAGTATGCATTCATTTTAAAAATAATAATTGACATTTCTTGAGTATTTGTTTCTAGGCACTGTTCTAAGCATTTTATGTTTATCAGCTTGTTTAATCTTCTCAACCACTCTATGAGACAGATACCATTATTCCTGTTTTACTTTGCTGAAGGACAGTGAATTTAGGAAACTTACTGTAAGGATGTGAATTCAGGGAATCTTCTGAGCTTGGACCTTTAACCTCTATGCTGTGCTGTCTCCCATGTTTAGCAATGTTTTATTAACACTGCTATTATTGTGGCTTATACTTATTATTTTTCCTTTTCATTTAACACTTATAAACATTTTCCTCTTGCTATGCAGTTCTCAGATTTTTAAAGAATTGACTTTTGGTATAGTTTACATTAAATAAAATGCACCCCTTTTAAGTTTTCAACTCAGAAGCGTCTATATCTGTGTAACCACCACTGTAATTAGGATACAGAACATTTCCATCACCCCAAAGAGTTAGTTCCCTTGCGCTTCTTCCAATTTACAGTATTTCCTCCCCCAAACCTTTAACAGGTAACAAATGAGCTACCTTCTATCACCATTCTATTTTTTACTTCCTCTCTGACCTATGTGTTATCATTTTTATATGAGTTACCATTGTATAATGTCACTCTCTGTTCTTAGTAATATTCCTTGTTCTGAAGTCTACTTTTTTCTGGATAATAATGTAGCCCCTCTAGTTGACTTTTGAATAGAGCTTGCATGATATATCTCTTTCCAACCTTTTCTTTTTATCCCATCTGTCTCTTTATATTGAGAGTGAATTTCTTCTAGACAGCATATAGTGGAGTCTTGCTTTTTTTATCTTATCTGATAACCTCTCTCTTTGAATTAAGGTGTTGCACCCATTTATATCTAATTGAATTATTGATATTATTGGACTTAAATCAATTGGTTATTTTGATTGATTCCAGTTAATGTCGCCTACTGACTTATTAGTTCTATCTCTTCTTAAAATTTTTATTAATTGCCCTAGGGTTTACAATGTGCATCTTTAATGTATCACAGTCTACCTTCAAATATTTTATCATTTTACATGTAGTGTAAAAACCTTACAAAAGTACACTTCTAATTCCTTCCTCCCATTCTTTGTGATATCGTCATACATTATACTTTTTATGTGTGTTATAAACCCCACAGAACATTGTTACCGTCTTTTCTTACACAGTTATTTTTAGAGTGATTAATACAAGAAAAATTTCTTTCATTTTTACCATTTTAGTACTCTTTATTTTCTGTGTGTATAGATCCAAGTTTCTATTTGTATCACAATCCTTGTGTGTGAAGACCTTCCTTTAATATTTCTTATTATACAGGCCTGCTGGCAGTCAATTTTCTCAGCTTTTATTTGTCTGAAAAAGTCTTTAGTTTTCCTCATTTTTGATAGACATTTTTGCAAGGCATAGAATTCTACGGTGACCATTTTTTTTTTCCCTGTCACTACTTTAAAGAAGTCACTTAATTTTCTTCTGGCTTGTATAATTTCTTGCAAGCAGTCTGCTATAATTCTTATCTTTGTTTCTCTATGTGATGTGTTTGGGTGTTTTTTTCTCTCTTCTTTTTTCTTTGTTTTGTTTTTATGCTGCTTGGGTTTATGTGAGATTCTTGCATTTGTGGTTTGATGTCTTTCATTATTTTTGAAGATTCCTAGCCATTTTTTCCTCAATTATTTCTTCTGACCTATCATCTCACTCTCTTCTCCTTCTGATACTACAATGACATGTATTTGGACTGGGTGAAGTTGTTGCCACAGGTCTGGGATGCTTGCTGGGTTTTTTTCCCCCCTCTTTCTCTTTGTGTCTTAATTTGGATTTCTATTGTCCTATCTTCGTGTTCACTGATTCTTTAGTCTTCTGGTAAGCCTGATAAAGGAATTCTTCATCTCTGATACCATGTTTTTTTTCCCCAGTGTTTCCATTTGATTCTTTCTCATAGTTTCCACCTCTTTGCTGAAATTTTACATCTATTTATGCATGTTTTACACCTTTTCCACAAAATTTTTTAACCTATTAATCATAGCTACTTAAAACTTACCTGAAAGTTCCAATATCTGGGTCATCTCTGAGTGTGGTTCTGTTGATTGGTATCTCTATTGACAATGGTTTGGTTTTTTTTCTAGCATTTTTGGATCTCATAGATTTTAAGTGAAATTCAGACATCATATGAAAACAGTTGAAGCTAAGATAGATAGCATTTACCCCTGGAAATGCCATACCTCTTTTCCATTAATGTGTTAGTGTGAGGTTTTAGTCAAGGTGGTCATGAATTGAGCTGGATTTAGCTTTTGTTGTTGCTATTGTTACCTTCAGTGCAATAGAGAATTTAAATTCCTTTGGTGCTGGGCTGCTGTAGTCTTGTGCATAGGGTGGGAACTCAACTGCCAGAGAGTTTTTCTCAATATGCGTGTCAACCCTCAGCTTTCAGCCGACCCTGTATGATCATCCTTCAGGGTGTGTGTCTGTCTATGCTCTTGCTCCTCCCTCAGTGGTAGACTGTTGTTTATTGTTACTTGGTTGTAGGCTTATAGAGTTGGAGGGGAGTTCTCTATTGTCTTGCTGGAGTCTCCGCCTTAGATTGGTCATATGTGCCTCCGCATTGGGGGTGGAGCTTTTTTCAATGTTCCTGCCCCTCCTCCCTCTGCCATCCAAACTCTTTTGTATGTGTGGTTGTTCTTAGGCAATAGTTTCCTGTCCCTCTCCCAAGCTGTAATAGACCTCTGCTTGGTATTAGTATAGCAGTCAGAGCTCAAGATAGTTTTCTGTTCCTCCTCAGGGATTAGAGGGTTTTATTCTTCTCTCTTTCCCCAGCTACAATTGGCAATGATGCCTTGTCTCTGACCTAAGGCTGACAGGATTTACTGCTCTTCTCTCATTGGCTTAAGGCCTTTGCTTTGCATGAAAGAAGGGTCTGGGGAAGTAAGCAAGGCTTCATGCTTTTCCCCCAAGCACCTGCCAATCTCCTCCTACAGGACTGCCTCACCGAGGAGAGCCTCTCTGGTCTCCTTCCCTGTCCCTTATCTTTTCTCCTGAGTACCTATGCAGAAGCCCATGGAAAAGAGCTGGTGAATGAGTGCAAACTCTTATGTATGGAACCCTCAGCAATTCAAGACTCTTGTACTAGTGTACTCTTGGCCTTTAAAAATTCAGTAAACTTTTAGTTTGATGTCTTCTTACTTGCTGCTTCCTCCCATGCTCGGCCACAAGTATGTCAGTTTGTGTGTCCCATCTCTCCTTAAATGGACTTGTCCCACTTTTGAATCCAGGTTTCTTATTTGCCTTAAGACCTCAGCTCTCTGATCAGTTTAAGAAAATTTTACTGTATAGTTTTTCTAGATTTTTTCTCATTGTTTGGGTGGTTGAGACAATCTTTTATATTTCTACATACCAAACAGGAAAGGAAACACTCAGAAGGCTTTTGATTAAAAAAATTTTTTTTCAATTCATTATTCCCTTATGCTAAAGATCTCCAAAACAGCAGGCCTAGGGCATGGGTGGGGACCACAGGTAGAGAAGGGAGTAGCAGGTTATCTTGCTTTCCACAGGGAACTCTATCTCAGGCCTTCTCAAAGGAATGTCCAGAGTTTTTGAAAGACTATCCCAGAGTTTTCAGGGCTCAAGCTAAACCGCATTCATGCATGGGAAGGGCAAGATGGAGCCTGACTCTTTCTTCACTGCTGAGGCCAAAGGCCTGTTGCTGTTCTATGACATTGTTAAGAGTTTTTCATCGTCAGCCTGGATCCAGAAGACCCTGCATAGCATGGCTTATCTTTGTAATGTGCCTTTTTTCTCTTGTTGCTTTTAAGGTTTTTTTTAAATCACTGTTTTTCAGCCTTTGCATAGCTTTCTTTGTGTTTATTCTGCTTAGTATTGAGCTTCTTAGATCTGTGGGTGTATAGCTTTCATCATATTTGGACATTTTTTAGCAATTATTTCTTCAAATTTTTTTCTGTTCCTTCTCCCTTTCCCCTATCCTTCTGGATCAGGTGAGAACCACTTGATATTGTCCCACAGTTATTGAGGCTCTGCTTAGTTTCTTTTTTTGCAAGCTGTTTTCATTGTTATGTTTCCAAATTCACTAATTTTTTTCCTTTTGATGTCTTATCTACTTGCTGTGAGTCCAAGCAGTAATTTTCCATTTCAGATATTACATTTTTTGTCTGTAGAGATTCCATTTTATTTTTTAAAATATCTTCCTTTTTTCTTACTAAATTCATGTTTTTCTTTAGATCTTTGGTATAAAGAGCATAATATTGTTTTAAAGTCCTTGTCTGGTAATTTCCATCTTCTCTACATTTCCAGGTCTGTTCATATTGACTGATTTTTCTCCTGACTATGGGTCACGTTTTTTTGCCTCTTTGCATGTCTAGTGAATTTCATATTGTTGAGGTTTGGATTTTGTTGTCCTCCTTAAAGAGTGTTGGATTTTGCTCTCATGGGTAGTTAAATTACTTCCAGATCAGCTCAATTCTTTCAAGGTTTGGTTTACACTTTTTTAGGGAAGGTCTAGAATAGCCTTTACTTAAGGGATAACTGATTGCCACTAGTAAGGAGTTACTTTTATGGAGTCTATACTAGCTGATTGGTACTTGAAATTTTCTCTGCCCCACGTAAGCACTGGGAATTTTTAAGTTTAGAGTTCCATAGTCATTCTTTGCCAAACTTTATGGAGCTTCACCTTATACACGGGCAGCGGGGTATTCAGACGAGACTCAGGGGGATCCCCACGCAGACTATTGTAATTCTTTTCCTGCGTGGCTCCTTTTTCTCTGGAACTCTGCCCCCAAATTTACAGCTTCCTCAGGTTCTCTGAGCTACAATCTCTGTCTCCTCAAATCGGCAAGATGTACTGTGCTCTACTCTGGATCCTCCTTCTGGCAGCATCATCTAGGATGTGCCTCTAAGCTGAAAGATGGAATGATCAAAAGGTACATCTCATTTGTTTCCCTTCTCTCAGGGATCACACTCCTGTACTGCCTGATGTCTATTGTCTGAAAACAGCTATTTCATATATTTTGTCTGGTTTTCTAATTTTTTGCAGAGGGTAGGTAAGTTGTCCCTGTTTAATCTATCATGGCTGGAAGCAGAAATCCATGACTGTCTTTTTAATAGATGCATAACCTGCTACGAGTGGCTGTACTTTTACTCCTTTTAGTTATTCCCTTAGCGAAGACCATTTAGTTTGCTTTATTTCTTTTATTGTTTTATTCTCTAATAAACATGCAATGAACATCTTAATATCTATAGTTTTCCACTATTTAGATTAATTCCTTGGGAGTGATTCCCAGGAAGTAGAATCATTGAGTTGAAGATTATGTATGCTTTAATATAGTTTGAAATATACTGCCAAATAGCTTTCCAAGATTACAAATTTTTAATTCCATAGTTATATATGAGATATAAGTTTCATCAATATTTTGATAGCTATAATTTTTTAAAAAATCATTGCTCATTTTTAAATTTCTTTAAATTCTAGAGAAGTTGAATATTCTTTTATATGTATTATTATATTGTTTTTCTTTTTTGTCTATTTGTATCTTTTGCTTATATCTCTACAGGAGTGTTAGTATTTTTCTTAGAATAAAGATAAAATCTGTGGCAAATATTATTACAGTCTATTGTTTACCTTTTAAGTCTTTCTTAAAATGTAATTTCATCTGTCCATCTTTCGCGATTTCTTTTATAGCTTATAAATTTTGGAAGTCCGCTTCAGGTTTGCTAAATATTTACGTTTTCTTTTCATTTAAAAAAATCATATTAAATTCATTCATTCAACAAGTATTTCCCTAGCACCTACTCTAAGCTCATCAGTATACTAAGTGTTAGGGCGTGGTAGTGAATAAAATAGGAATGACCTCTGATCACAGGGGAATAGGAGAAGGTAGATATTTGCAAGGGCCAATAATCTATCTCAAGCCTCTTACATGACTGGTGAGAAGTCTATTAACACCCACTGCCACCCCCGCTCCCCCATTTCTATTCTGCTATCTTTTAGAATTTTTTTTTTGTAAAATAGTGTGAGATTGTGGTTTAAATTAATTTTTTCTAAACTGCCACCTGTTTATTACAGTACCGTTTATTGGATAGGTGTTTCCTGCCCACTGATTTATGCTATCTTCATAATGTAGGGTCTTATTTTTATAATAAGGAGGCATTATAATGTATGTGTTCTGGAGTCAGGCGGACCTGTGTTTAGATCTTGGCTCTCTACTTACTAGCTAAATGACTGGACATTAATTATCCTGTCTGTAAAGTAGGGGGATAATCTTGTCTATGATAGAATTATTGGACAATTCAATGTGAAAGGGTAAACACTTTCTAAAAAGGAACTGCATTATTGTTGTCAGGCGATCTTGATGAAAAATTGCTTTAGACTTGATAACGCGATATATTTTTTCATAAGTGAAAACAACAAAGCCAAAAAAGCAACATTTGCTATGGAAATGAGTTGTTTCAAGAAAAAGCTCAGAAAACTAGGTTATTTCTCCATAATTTTTTTTCTGAGCTCTTGCAAGCATAGCTATGTCATTGTTAGAGGGTGTGTGTTTTTCCATTAGCTCAGTGGAATTTAATTCCCAGCACATGGTGATGAGTGGAATGTTGTATGAGCCTGCACAATCTAAGACTGAAAAAAAAAAAAAATCACTGAGCTCCATTAGGATCTTAGACCCAGACTTCCCTGCCTCTTATCTGTCAGCTGCATTCCTGGTCTTAGGCCTTCTGATACTTTGATTTGTTCCTCCTGTCCTGACCTCAATGTCATACCTGTTTTCATTCTTGCTTCTGGTTGAAGTCATGGGTCTTCTTTGGCTTGTTCTGCTCCTGAAGATATTGGGCTCCTTTTGTGGACTTGTTGTCCTTTCGCACAAGTGCCGTTGCATAATTTCCAAATTCACAGGGGGCAGAAGTAGCAGCTGGCCACAGGAACGCTGGGAAAGTGGAATGGGAGGCAGAGGGGAGGCCCGACATCCAGTGCCCACTCACCTCTTGGTTCTCAGTTCTTCAGCGAAAGCTTTGGCAGAGTAGGGCAGACATGAACCGCCTGTAATCCTAAAATGAATGTGTCTTTTCCTTTTCAGTTTTAACTTAAACTAGATTGTTTTTCAACTTTGATCCATCCATTGGTTGGCATCTCTCACCTTCCAATTTCAATAAGAAAGAAACAATTTTGGGGCAAGATTTCCATCTGTTCATAGCAAACACAAATAGGAGGAAGATTTAGAAGCCATGGAGGACGGTGGCTGCACCAGGATGAAAATTGTTGTATTTTAAGTGTGGTGTCATCCCTGAGTGAGGAGAAATGAACCAGAAGACAAACAAGAATGTAGAAATGTATGCTCAATCCATTTTAAAGCCCCACAGACCCATTCAGCCTTACATCTGCTCAACTCTGAATGATTTTCAAGAAGACAGAGACTTTCTGGCAAACAACATCTTCCCCCAGCTTAATGAACTCTGCAATTCCCGGGGCACCTATTTCAAAGCTGTGGACCTGAGTTGATCAGCGTTGGGGGCCCCCAAACTCCTACCAGCCAACCTGTTTAGACAGTATTCTTGTCTCCACTCCCAGCATCTGAAGCTCTGTCTCGACTATGTGAACAGCTGCCTTCCCTTTTTCATCTGCATGCTGGGACAGACATATGGAGACTTTCTCCCTGACTACTCACCTTTCGTGTTCTCCAAAGCAACCGACTTGTCAAGTTTATCCAAACTAGAACAGAATCTCTATGTTGCTGCAAGAAACGGTTATCCTTGGGTCCTGGACAGTCCCAACTGTAGTCTGACGGAGTTTGAGATCACTCAAGCAGCATTTATGAATGAGTCTCAATTTCAGTATTTTTACTTTAGGACTGGAGCCACACTGCTGAAGACTTTAGGTGAGGAAAAGGAGGAGAGGCTGCCCTCAGGTTCTGCAGTGAATGATGAGGAAAAATGGAGGATTGGAAAGCTTAAGGCCAAGATTATTAGTAAAGGGCTCCCTGTCAGATTTTATAAAAATCTCCATGAGTTGGATGAGCTGCTTTTCAAGGACTGGTCGGTTGTGATAGAAAAACTTTACCCAGCTGCTCTAACGATGGAAAATATAGGTTAGTAAATATAGAGATCGCTAAGTCTATTATCAACATGAAGTTAATATTTTGTAGGTCTTCCTCGTGAAAGGAATTTTTAAATAATTGGAAATATTCCTTAAGCAGTTAAAATTATGACTATATATGTATATATTTCTCTATTTTGAAGATTTTTGAAACTGAAAATAAGGGTAAATAATGGGTCATGGAAGATTATGTAGGAAGTTAAGGAGCTCAGGGAAGACTCAAAATATCTAGCAGTTAACATGTGGATCTAGGGCAGTGACTCTTAACCAGAGCCAATTTTGCCCCCTCAAGGGACATTTGGCCATGTCTGAAGACATTTTTGGTTGTCACAATTGGGGGAGAGCTACTGGCATCCATAGGACAGCCATTATGATAAAGAATTATCTAGCCCAAAATGTGAATAGTGTTGAGGTTGAGAAATCCTGAGCTAAAGTGAAAAGAACTAACTTTTATTAATTGTCTGGTGCTTCGTGTATGTATCACATTTAATCTTCAAAGTTTAGCCCTGCAAGGTAGGTACTATAATTCTGGATTTGCACATGAGCAAATGAAAACTATTATATAGCAATTAAGTGAGTTATCCATGTCACATAACTAGTGAGGGACAAATTCAGGATTCGAACCTGGGGCCCTCTGACTCTAAAATCCATGCCTGTTCTCCTTCACCTTTACTATGGAGTGTAATCCTTGAACTGGTGGCCTCAGCAGCACCTGGGAGCTTATTAAAAATGTGGAATATTGGTCCCCATTCCAGGTCTACTGAATTAAAATTTGCATTTTAGTAAGATGACCAGGAGATTTGCATGCACATTAAAGTTTGAGAAATACTGCCTTTAAGTGAAATGATTACCTTTAGTTTTAGAAATAGTGTCTTGCGGACATGTATCAGATTAAAAAGGGAAGAGTATGGCCCAGATTTTTTCCCTAGACCAGACTTCAGGAGGGATCTGTGATGATTATATGAAAATTAGATAATATAAAATTATATGAAAAATAGAATGTTCATATGCATATATGTGTTTTGGGGGGTAAGAAAATGACCTGTGACTTTGATTAGATTCTCAAAAGGCTTAATGACCCAAAAAAGGTTGTGAATCAGTGATGAAAGGGCCCAATTAATGTGGGATGCAAAATGGTGGCAGGTGTTACACTCTCAAATGCTTTCAGGGACCAGGCAGACAATTGTCCTTGTAACATGATAGCGAGCAGATGGATCTGCAGCAAACGGGGAAGTGTTGACTCACCTAAAGTCATTTGAATTCAGTGTAGGGGTGGTGGTGCAGACCAACCTGTGCTGGCTAAACAAAACTCTGCCTTCAAGTGAAAGCATTTTGGACCCTGGAAAAGAAGATTGTATCAGTCACAACTCCTTTGGTTGCAAGTAACTCAAACTAGCTTCAACAAAAAGGGATTTATTCACTTATATAACTGCAAAGCCCAGGATTAGGTCTGGTTCAGCTCAGTCTTCATCCAGTGGCTGAAATGATGAAATGATGTTACCAGACTCTTGTCTCTCCCTATTTCTCAGGTTGGCTCTGCTGTCCCGATTGATATTGGCTCAGCTCCTCGGCTCTTCTATCATGGAGGAAGATGGCTGTAGCAGCTTCAGGTTCAAGTCAAGTGGCCCAGGGCCTAGCATTGAGTCTTTCTGTCTCTGATTTGCCTGACCAGGGCTATATGCTTGTATCCGACTCAATCACTGGTGCCAAGAGAATGTGATGCTCTGATTGGCTAATCCTGGGTCATAGGCCACCTCTGGAGCTAGAAGTGGAGTCAGACTCACTGGAATAATATGAACTGAGAGTTGGGATGGTTGGATCCCAAATGAAAATCTAGGGCTGTTACTGAAACTAGGGTAGGATAAATTGATATTGGGCAGCTAAAAAGTATCCCAAATATTTACTACAGGCTTGGCGTTTTAGAATCTGACATACATGTCCTCACATCCTATATTTTTCAGTTCCTAGTTGTGTGACCTTGAGCAAATTACTTAACATTGGTAAGCCTTAGTTTTTTCCTTCTGCAAAATGGGTTAACATTAACTGCTTTGAGAGTAGTAATGTATGTATTAGTACAATATCTAAAAACAGCAGCTGGCACGTATTAGGTACAGAGTAAATAACTAATGAGAATGAATAATACCAAATGGGTCCTGGAAGAATATGTATATTTGGCTAAAGTCAGAAATGTGGTTAATATTAATATTCTTTTATTAATCTCAATCTGAATCACATCTATTGATTAATATTCACTAATGTGTTCAGGAATCAAGCCTTTCTGTGTATTTAGGTTAGGGTCAGATTATTTCTTCCTATTATTCTCCTTAAGCTTTGGTTTTGGATATTGTTGAAACATTAGCTTGTTTTAGACTTTATTCTTGAATGTATATATGTGGTCTAAATGTCTGAATTAGAACATACAGAGTGGATGGATTATTTAAAAAAAAGCTTTAGAAGGAAGTGCTAAGTTCTTTTTCTTTTGGATCTTTGAATCTCTTTAATCACCCAGTTAGCTCCAAAATCTCAAAGTCCACAGCTAGGGTAGCAATGGGCCATTTGGCCAGCTGGTTGTTAATGTAAGAGATAATGTAGAGCTATCAGTTTATACTCTTGACTCTTAGAAGTACTTTTGAGGTCCTTGAAGATACCTGAGAATAGTGGGTGAGGTTTAAGGTTAGCACAAGAGGACTGTTGGACTGTAAGGTCATCCCAAATTCTAAGATCTTGAAACATGAAGCTGTTGAAACATGAAGCTGACCTTGGCCAGACTGTAGGTCCTCCAGGTCTATTCTGGCCCTAACCTGAACTACAGGGCATCCCAGTTAACTATGAAAATATAAGGTGAGTATCTTGGGAACCTACCAGGCTAACCTATCTGCTGTTCCATTTCCTACATGTGTTGATAACTGCCTCTACCCCTAAAAAAACAAACTTGGGGAATATGGATGTCTCCAAGGATAACAGAGCATTTCAGCAGTTTAGAACACCCTGACTTTAATTGGGCAATGAGTTTAGAATTGCAGTAAATTGAAACTGGCAGAAACTCCAGAGATCATCCAATTGTCTGGCCCTCCCCCTTATTTTACTAGAGACTTTAAGGGACTTGCCCGGTGGCAGAGCTGCAACTGTATGTGTGGTTGTCGTCTTTGTTAGGGCATCGGGATTTTTTTTTTTTTTTTTTTGAGACGAGGTCTCACTCTGTCGCACTGGCTGGAATGCAGTGGCCTGATCATAGCTCATTGCAGCCTCGAACTCCTGGGCTCAAGTGATCCTCCTGCCTCAGCCTCCCAAGTAGCTGGGACTATAGGCACATGCCACCATGCTCTGGCTAATTTTTTTAAAAAAATTTTTTTGTAGAGATGGGGGTCTCCATATGTTGCCCAGGCTGGTCTCAAACTCCTGGCCTCAAGTAATTCTCCCACCTTGGCCTCCCAAAGTGCTGGGATTACAGGTGTGAACCACTGCATCCAACCCCGGGCATCTTATCCTAAAAATATACCCCACTCCCCCAGTCTCTGCCATGGACAGACACATACAGATACCCGACAAGATTGAATTAGATAACTTCATATTTAGCTGACAATTTATAAAAATGACAGAATGTATATAGCAACTCTAATGTTTTTTGCCCTTGTCATTCTGAGATCATGAAATAACTTGGAATTGTAAGTAGGATTCCATATATAAATAGCGTGAGGATGGTTAAATTGTTTGCCTATAGTTTTCTTTCACTGACATATAGATTGAACTGTGAAATATGGAGCCCAAATAGAAAGAAGGTGATACAGATACAAGACGCAGATACTGTCCTGGGCATTTATAATAAATAACCATGTACAATTGAAAATGTGAAACTACAAATATAAGATATTAAAACTTATCTTTTTGACTATCAAGACTACAAGCACAGCTTTGAACGTTTCTATCATGAAGAGTTTCCTGAGAAGTGCAAGCAAGTGTTTGTTATTTCCAAGGAGTCAAACAGGACCTTTGAAATCTTGGAAAGATTTGCCTTAGAGGATGTGGAACTTGATTTTAACAATGCAGCAGCAGGTTCCAGTTTAGATTCTGTTCTCAGGTATGAAGTCAAGAAATTCCAAGACTTTTCATGGGGCTCACACGAAGCAGCCTGACTTTGGTAAATGTGGTCCCCTAAATTTGGGATGTCTTTCCTCACTTCTCCTGTTCGCTGCCCATCCCTTCCTGCAAGAGAGACCCCCTAAAAGCCATCCCTGTGTTAGAATTTCCTCATCGGATATCACTGTCCACTTGCAAAGCTTTTCTGGTATTTCACATACTTTCTTCCAGTGTCCTCAAGAAGATTATAAACTCCTAGAGGGCAGGGAATCAATCTGCCTTCTTTTTTCTCCCATACATCAAAGTTGGTCTAAGTAGTTCCCAAGAATGATGTAATGACTTTAAAGAGATGAAATTAGATTAGGAAATATGAATAACACATCTGCATAGTATTGTATAGTTTACGAAGAGCTTCTACATATATCATCAGCTCATTATTAATTACATTCAGATATTAAACCAGCACATACTAACACAACATGGGCCATATCATTCTTTGTGTTTGTATGTAAAAGGTTGAGTTATCTTATCCAATGTGCACACTCCTTCATTGTTTTATTTAGTGTCCTCTGCAATACAACTTCTATATCTTTCCCACCCTGGGTGGTGGCACACCCTGTTTACCACCTTACTGAGGCCTGCAGTAAGAAAGCTGAGGTTGTCTTAAGTCGCCCTTCCCAGTCTCATCCCTAGGAATGGGGAGAGTCTTAGGATAGTTTTATTTCTTCCATCCTTATCTTCCAGCTGTTACCATGAATCTCCTTTATCCTGTGAGAGTTTTGTGGTTTTGAATAAACCCTGAGTGGCTGTGATGGCTCAGGGCTGTCCTCCACCATCGCTGTCCCAGGCTCAGCATCCACCAGTTTGGTCCACTCAGGTGCAGAGCTATCAACATTCTTAAGGTTCTGAGAACCCACACCGAGAGGAAAGCAGTCGATTTGGTTAGTGCAATATGGTACTCAGTCAATATTTTTATGACTACAGGAGAAACATATAGGTCTTGTGTTAAAATTGTTAGATTGAGTAGGCACATCCATAGAGACAGAAAGCTGATTAGTGGCTTCTGGGGGATGAGGGTAGTGGGGCAATGGAGAATCACTCTTAATGGGTACGGAGTTTCCTATTTGGGGTGATGAAAATGTTCTGGGATTAAATTGTGACGATGTTTATGCAACCTTGTAAACATAATGAAAACCATTGAATTGTATCCTTTAAAACTGAATTTTTTGGTATGTGAATTATTTCTCATTTAGATTATAATTGAGTATTTCAGAGTAGATAAGAAGTTTAATAAATTTTATTGCAATTGAACAACTCAAATTATTATGCTCAGTAAAGATACAACAATTAAATAAGTCCTTTTAGATTAGCTATGTGAAAACATTCAGGGCTTTGTTTGCTTTGCCATTTGGAAACAATGCTCTGTACTATAAGTTCCTGAATAGAGTGTAAGGTCAACAGAAAAGGAGTGTTCTTTTCAAGTTTCAAAGCATTGTTTTAATAACCAACCATATGCATCCATAGCATTCTTTTTTTTTTTTTACCTCACTTTGAAAGGAGCTGCAGATTGCTTTCAGTGTTTTCATTTTCTATTTGTTCTTGAGAAGAAATCTTTAAGATTTTAGCCCTAATCATGTTGATGCATCATATTTGCATTTTTCCTTCCTTGATTTTATCTGTTACATGCCAAGAACTGTTCTAGACACAGGATATATGGCAATGAATAAAAGAGACAAAAATCCCTGCCTCCATGGAGCTTGCATTGTGGAGACAGGCAATAAACATAATAAATATGTAAAATATGTTGTATGCTAGATGCCTTCAAGCACTATGGAGCAAAATGAAACTTTGAAAGGGAATAGACCATCTGGTAGGGTGAGGGAAGCCCTCACTGAGAAGGTGATATTTGGGTAGCTACTAAAAATAGGTGTGAGAACAAGCTGTGCAAATATGGATAGGGAGAGCATTCCAGACAGTGGTCATAGCAAACACAGAGGCCCTGAGCCTGGAGAAATAGCAGGGAGACCAGGCAGCTGGAAGGAAGTCAGAGCTGTAGGGAGGCGCAGAGGTCCGAGAGATACTGGGTGGTGGGAGGGTGTGAGTTTTGTCTGGTCTCACAGGTCATTGTAGGGACTTGTGTTTTCACTACATTTGAGCAAAACAATGACCTACCTATATGACGTATTTTGAAGAGCTCACTCTCACTGCTTGGTTGAAGGGTAGAGCGAATGAGGGCAAAGGTGGATGCAGAGCATAAAATCTAATCCGCCCATTCCAATTTGCTGGTGAAATAATTTCCTCAATAGAGCACAGATTCCTAAGTCATATTAATGGCGATGGAATTCTTACAAAGTAACTTCTAATGACACTGCTTTAAGTTTTCCATTTTAATCAGTTTTCAGGCTGATCCTCCTGCTTTGCTGAATCTCAATTCATTTTATTTCATTCACTCGTATAACAGTTTATGGTCAGGTGCTGTGCTAGTCACTAAATATCCAGTAGTGAGTAAGGTAAGCCTGGTATCTGCTCTCTTTATGGAATTTACATCAGTGAAAAATCACTAGACATGTATTTATTGAGTCATAACTGTGTAAGGCTCAAGGCTAAAGTCTATATGTAGTGATATTCATGATCCTGTCCAGAAGCTTTTCACTAAAAAATAAAGCAACAAGACAAGTTATATTACTGTTATTCTCCTGTCAGTTCCAAGAAATCATATTTATGTAGTATTACCAGCTAACACACCCTGGTGGAGGAACAGGCTATTTCTTGGCAAGTCATTATCTGATGATTTTTTTTTTAGTTTAACTTCTAATTTTGTGGTCATCAGGATTGATGGGAATTTTTGGCATATGAGTGCTTCAAGTTTTGATTCTCTTTCAATATGATGTTAAACCATAGATCAGTCTGGTGGTGGTGGTGGTAACCCAAGGAAGGAATGAGCAGGCCAGACACAAGGGCAGTGAACTGGTGTGATACAGTTTCCCTACCCAGGCCTTGGACCCTCTACGTAACCTTAGGTTCTTATTGGACAACACTAGGATCTGTGTAGCTGGAAGGGCCTTCCAACATTACTGTCTACCCTCCTAATTTTACATAGGACCAAGCTAAAACCCAGAGGATGAATGACTTATTTGAAGCCAATTGAAGCCAAAATGGAGACTAGAGCTAGAGGCAAAATGTGTGCCGGGAAATTTTCTATTCCTTCCTTCCTCTCTCATACTCTCCCTCCCTCTCTCTCTCCCTCCCTGCGTTCTCTCTCCCCACCTGCCTGCCTTCCTTTCTTGGTAAATATTCTTGACTGCATTTCACCCCTTTATTTTTCAGAATAAATTCTCTTCCAACTTACAAGTCTATTTTGCTCTTGTCTGGAGAACGTGGTTGTGGGAAGTCCACTCTGATTGCCAACTGAGTGAACTATTTCAAAAATAAATATCCGAGCATGTTGATGATCCCGCACTTTGTGGGAAGCACCTGTGGAAGCAGTGACATCATGTCTGTGATCCACTACTTCATCACGGAATTACAGCACAAAAACTACGGTAACAGAATTCAGCTCTCCCATTCATTCAGAAAATGTCTGGTGGGTGAGAAAGGAATGGCTCTCTCTTCCGCTCATGTGGCCGTTGTTCTCTTGTTCTGATCCAAACCCCAGGTTCTCTCACTTACATATCTACCTGCCTCTTCCCCTCACGGAGATAAACTCACTCTCTCCTTCCTTCCCTCCCTCCTCTCTCTTTCTTTTCTTTTCTCTTTTCTATTCTTTTCTTTCTTTTTTCTTTCTCTCCCCCTCCCTCCCTCTCTCTCCCTTCCTTTTCCTTCCTTCCCTCTCTCCCTCCTTTCTTTCTTTCTTTCTTTCTTTCACCATATATTAATTGAGTACCTTTATGTGCCAGGGCACTATTCCAGGCAGTGGGGATACAGCAGTGCACAAAGTGGACAAAAGTCTTTACTTCATGTAGTTTTCATGTTATTTGTGGAGGGGGAAGATGATGGGAAGTTCTACGAAGAAAAAGCAGAGAAAGAAGGTAGGCAGTGTGTGCACAGGAACTGTTAGGATTTTCAATAGGGCAGTCTGGGGAAGTCTCACTGAGGAAAGGACATTTAAATAAATACCCGAAGGAGAGGAGGCAGCCAGGTAGATATTTCAGGAATAGTGTTGTTAAAGGAAACAAATACAAGCCCCCCCACCCCCACCCACTGACCCCAGCGGGACATGCCTCCTAACCATTGCTCCTCTTCTGCAATTCAGTAAGTGTTCATTGAGCATGTTCATTTACTCATTCATTACAGGACATTTGTTGGTTGCCTGTTCTGTGCCAGACACGCTTCCCAGTCTGGGACTACAGGAGTAAATCAGGCGAATAAGGTCACAACCTCATCGATACCATGTTCTAGTTGAGAAAGGCAGATAACAAATAAATAAACATCCAATAATGACAATTGCCAAGCAGAGTGATGTGATAAGGTGACAGGGTGGCTGTTTGAGTAGTCAGGACTATGTGTCTGTATTAGTTAGGGTAACTCTAGCTGCTGTATCAACTAAATCCCATTTCAGTGGCTTCTCAAATGGAAGCTCATTTCTTACTCATGTAACAGTCTGACATGGGGTCCCTGGGCAGGTAACAAGTTGCTTTCATACATGTGGTGATTTAGGGACACAGGTTCTTTCCATCTTGAGGCTGTGTCATCCCCTACAGCCTCAGAGTCCTTTGCTTTTGGCTAGAGGAAGGGGACAAGAGTGGAAGAGGCACTCTTGCTCCTTAAAAGTCTTGGCCCATTCTTTTGGCAAGCACTTGGCCACACTGGGCCCACATGCCTTCACCGGGAGTTGAGTGGGAACAGAAAGCAAACCACACCCTAAGGAAAGGGGAGCATAAACCTCTGTGGGACAAGAGCCATCCTTTCTGCCACACTCTCTGGGGAGATCTGATTGACAAGGAGCCAGCCACTTGGAGACCAGAAGAAAGAACATTTCCAGCAAAGCCAACAGCTAAGGTAATACAGCTCCGCAGCTGGAAACAGAGTTGAATGAATTAGAAAGGGAAAGAGGGCCAGTGAGGCCGATCAGTGAGGGGCTGCAGGGGGAGTCCCACCAGATGAAGCAGGAGAAGGCTGGGCCACTTCTTACCTGGGTTCGTAGACCAGAATATTAGGTTTGGATTCTATTAAATGCAATGGGAGGCCAGTGGAGGGTTCTAAGCAGGAGAGTGACATGACTTGATTATTTTAAAAAGATCAAAATCAGTCTGATATGTGGGAAATGGATGTAGGGACGCAAGCATGAGGCAGGGACATTTGTTAGAGGCTACAGCAAAGGTCCGTGCAAGAGGTGATGGTGGCTTGGAGAGGACAATAGCAGCGGATGTGGAGGGCTTTGAGGGGATTGAGGATCTGCCGAGGAACGGAACATACAGGTTGAAGGACAGGGAGGAATTGAGGAGAACTCCTAGCTCTAGGCTTTAGGAAACCAGACAGGTGGGGAGGGCTGTTGACTGAGATGGGCCAACATTGGTGGGATGGGGGAGGGGAAGTAGGTTTTGAGAGAAATCAAGAACTCTGCCTTGGACACGTGATATTTGAGATGCAGGGCACGCGCCAGTGCATGTTACCAGTCGTGTGGGATCTGCATTGTGCCTAACTGTGCCAGGAGCACTTGGGGAGCCTGATCACCTGCATCCAAACCTTGTGCCACTACTTATTAGCTGTGTGACCTTAGTTATTTTAACCCTCTGTGACTCAAATTTCCTCTTTGTAAAATGTTGATAATAATTTTTTTAAAAGTACCTGCACGTAGTTGAGAGGATTAACTAAGATGATGTATGAAAGACAAAGGCACTGAGCTCAGTGCTTGGCATCTAGTAAGCACTGATAAATATTAGTGATTGTTAGTGATCAGTACGCTGCTGTGTATTTACATGTTTGTGTCTGACTTTGCCCGCTTTGGGGAGTTCCTCTCTTCTCATGCAGGGGCCTGTACCCATGTGTGCCTCTGGGCTTTGAGTGAGTACGTGGGTGCCCCAGGGTGAGTTTTGATGTATATATCTCATCTCTGTATGAGGGGACAAGTACTTGCATCTCTTTTCTGTGCATGTGGTGGGTGTCTGTGAGTACACAGGGGTGAACATGTGTGCATGAGGTCTCTGTGATTGCTGTTCCCAGGGCATTTAAAGTGGGTAAAATCAAAATCAGTAGAAGCAGGTGTGACCGTGTCTGTACAATGACTAATCCTATTCTGGCACGTCCCAAAGGTGCTCATTCTGGCCAGGCTGATGATGTAAACTCACTTGTTCATGCCCAATTATGATTTTATTCCCAAAGTGAATTGTTACTTTAATGAGTGTGGTTTTGGGTGCAGAAAGCTCCTAATAAAAACAGCTGCTATCTTTCAAGCAAACAGATCTTCAGGCTGACAACAGTAGAATAAATTTAGGAACAGTTTAGGAATACTTGTCACCTTCTATGCCTGAAAGAACAGCCTTCTGCATTAACGGTGGAAGGCTGAAGGGAATCGCTGTGGTTCCGGACTTGGCCCACGATTCTGGCTCTGCGACTTGCTAGCTGTGTGACCTTGGGCAGTTTACTTAAGCTCTCTGTGCCCCAATTTCTCATCTGTAAAACGAGGATAGGATTAATTAGTACCTACCTCATGAAGCTGCATGAATATTAAAAATAATACATGTAAAGAATGTAAAGTGGTGCCTGACACACTGCTGCCATTATTATTGTTGTTATTTATTATTGTTTTTATTATTCCTCCCTGTGCTAGAGAAAGAAGCAGGGAGTGGGGGCTGTTGAGGGACACGAGACACTCCTATTCCTTAGCTGGATTAAGGAGACGAAGGACTTCTCTACAAGAATTTGCAGCTGTCACCTCTGCAGCCCAGAGAGGCCGGAGGGTGAGTGTAGAAGGCTGGCCCCAGGGTCGTTTAGCTTGGGTTTCACCTGGCGAGGAGGCTATGGGCAGAGGAGGAGGAGCTGCTGTTGAGAACACTGCAGCCGCAGAGGCCAGGTGCTCGAGCAGATTCAGCTTCTCTGCAGAGCATTTTCCTGTTGCCTCAGCTGTCTGCAGCTGCAGCTCCCGCGTGGGCTGTGAGCCAGGGACCCTCCCTATTGGGGACCCCAAAACACCTCCCTGTGACGCTCACATTTCTGCTCCTCTGTTCTCAACCCCTGCTTGCCAGAATGAAGGGACCTTGTGTATAAGAGCTACCTGTAGCCAGGTCTCCGACTCCCACGCCCTTTGCTTGCCTTGCAGGCAGCTGGTGTCACAGAAGACACGCTTCGCAGGTCAGAGTAGAGTCACTGACTCTCTTATTTGCATGTTTCCTCTCCGTGTTATCCCACGGAACCTGGTGGCAGCCCTGAGTAACAATAAGTTCCATTTATTGACGGCTTTCTGGGTACCAGGCACTGTGCTGAGGACTTTATCAGCATCTCATTTAATGCTCTCAATGATTCATTCATGCATAGCATTATCATCCCTGATAGGGAAACTGAGGCTCAGAGTGGCAGGTTCACACAGCTATACATGGGCAGAGCAGGGAATGCAAACCCAGGTGTCCTTGGAGTTCCAGTCATTCATTACTGCATGGTCTTGCCTCCTTGAGCCAACAGAGGAAAATTTCACTGTTTTGGATGATTTCCATAAGGGTCTTCTCCCAGCATCGGATATCAGGAGAGTCTGCATTCAAGTTGGTGATGTGGAATAGGCAGAAATCCTTGGCAGGGCTGACTTCTCAGCCCAGTCTCTTGCCCCTTGCCCCACAGGTTTGGTCTCCTTGGAGCAAACCCATCCCTTCCATCCTTCCATGTCTTCGTTGATTTAGTTCTCTTCTCCTGAAATGCCCCTCACTCTTCTCAGGGCAGTGAAATCCTTCTCATCCATTTTTTTTTTTTTCTTTTTGGGACAGAGTCTTACTCCATGGCCCCAGCTAGAGTGCAGTGGCTCATGGCTCACAGCAGCCTCAGACTTCTGGGCTCAAACAATTCTCCTTCCTCGGCCTCCCCTGTAGCTGAGATTATAGGTGTGTGCCACAGGGCCTGGCTAATTTTTTTATTTTTAGTGGAGATGAGGTCTTGCTCTTGCTCAGGCTGGTCTTGAACTCCCGAGCTCAAGCTACTCTCCTGCCTTGGCCTCCCAGAATGCTAGGATTATAGGCGTGAGCCACCATGCCTGGCCCCTTCTCATCCTTTAAGGCTCTATTCAAAAGTTGCCCCTTCCATAGGAAGGGCTGATGGATGCCTCTCTCCCTCACCCCTAACTTTGACCAGGCAGCAAGTGTAGACTTGGTCCAATTGCATTTTAGTTTTCCTGGGTATCTCCTTCCAAATACTATGTGCTTACCTTGCTTGGTCCCTTAGGTCTGTGGTCCCTAACCCCCAGGCCTAGGACCAGTAGCAGTCTGTGGCCTGTTAGGAACCAATAGCAGTCTGTGACCTGTTAGGAGCCCAGCCACACAGCAGGAGGTGAGCAGTGGGTGAGCTTCATCTGTATTTACAGCCTTCCCCATCGCTTGCATCACCGTGTAAGTGCCGCCTCCTGTCAGATCAGCAGTGGCATTAGATTCTCATAGGAGCGTGAACCCTACCATAAATGGTGCATGCGAGGGATCTAGGTTGCACGCTCCTTATGAGAATCTGATGCCTGATGGTCTAAGGTGGAGCTGAGGTGGTGATGCTAGTGCTGGGGAGCGGCTGCAAATACAGATTATCATTAGCAGAGAGGTTTGACTGCACAATAAATGAAATGCACTTGAATCATCCCAAAACCCTCCCAAGTGTCTGTCCGTGGAAAAATCGTCTTCCACGAAACCAGTGCCAAAAAGGTTGAGGACCGCTGTCTTAGGTAACTTACAAATAGTCTGGTCATTACATGTTTTATTATCGTCTTCTTATATGAGTTCTGTGACTACAGGGATCATGTCTATTTTATTGGATACTGTCATAACCAGTGCCTGGCACAGACATTGAAGCGTCTCAGTAAATCTGTGTTGAATGAGGAGAGACAGCACTGATAAAAAGTGCATGAGTTCATCAATCCCCAAGTCATTGAGTGGGTCTTTAAGCAGTTGAGATGTTACCTTTAAATTAGGCAATGGGCCGTTGTCATTTAGTAGTCACAGATTGGTCCTGACAGAATAAGGAGAAATGTTTAGGAACATTTTCCAATACTAGTAATGCTGACTTTATCTTCGACATCATTTTGAGGAAAAATAATTATAGTCACCCAAAGTGTGATTTTAAAAACACCAAACGTAATGCTTTTCTTTAGATACCAGGATATACATCATCGTTGAGTGTATATATTTTTTGCCTAGGATTATGTTTTTGCTGATTATATTAGTGAGGCTATGCTTAATGCTTGTCAGATGGTATTTCTTGAGGTTCATTCAGTCCAATTTGTCACTTAACCCCAATGCCAGCTTTGCCGAAGAGGCAGACAGTCCATGCGTCTGTGGCTCCGCAGTGACTGCTGATGAGCCATCCACGCCAAGAAATGGTGGCTACACAGCTTGAAAACAAACTATTAGAAAAATACGTGTTTTCAAAGCTCCTGATGATCTGTGTGTTCACATCCCTTCGCCTTGCCAGGCCTCAGTTTCCTCGTCCACAAAATGAGGGGTTTGGACTAGACTAGATGATTTCTAAGAACCCCCTCTGCTCTAAAATTCTGTCATTTAGGGTCTGAAATTTTAGTAGTGTCCATAATTTTAAAGATTTTTTTTAAAAAACCTCAAAGGATGATGATGCGTTAAGCTCAATTAAGACTCATATTCTGCCTTGAAATGTGGCTATTTGTGTACAGAACCCATTTCCAATGCCTTAGATGCTTGACTTTATATCCCAGCCATTTTATCTTCTCTTGGCAGCTGGCACAGAACGTTCACATAACAGGCAACCAATAAGTATTTGCTAAACATTACTCTCAGGGACTCTAGCAGAATCTCAGTGTATCTGAGAGACTTACCCCATGAAAGCTTCTACACATGACTTGATTTTCTAGAGTTGATGTGCCTGAATTTCTATGGAAAATACTGCTTTTGAAAAATGAAAAGCAAGATAGAAGTTGTTATGTAGTAAAATACTTTTAGGATATTAGGTAGATGATTTTAGAATATTAGATGGGTGATGTTAGGATATGAAGTAGGTGATTACAATTTGTGCTTGCTGCTACCAGGGCACTTAATCGCAATCTGAAAATTGGTCCTCTCGAATTACTTCTTTTGCCCTTTTGCTAGTTCACAGCTTAGTTTTCCCTAAGAACTTGTAACATCCAGAATGCAAGGTCTGGGGTCTAATATGATGGCTGAGGAACTTAGGATTGTTTCCATAAGGTTTCAGATGGGCTAGGACCAAATAGACTAGGCAGTAGGTGAGAGCTGCTTGTACATGTGCATTACTGGAAGAGCCCAGGGTGGTGGCCGTGACCCTAAACAGGCACCCAACATTAAGGAGCTGCGAGAACTTCACAGATCACGGGACTTCTCTTTCTTCCCATCCAAACTCTTTGTAACATGATCTATTTTTGCATCCTGGAAAATGAGAGTAATGTTTTTGATTATACAAAAACATTTTTTATATAAAATCCTGAAAATGTACTGGAGACATCTGGTGGTAAATATCATTATCCCTTTTGAGTTGAATATGTGGAGGATGCTAATCACACGTAGACATGTATGTGTCATCTATACAGCTGTGAGTAGCACTTGTTTTTCCCAACTTCTTCTGCCTCCTCAGTCTATTAACATATTTTAGCAATGATGGAAACATTTTCACCTAATTTGAGCAAATTTCTATGCTGTAGGTACTCAGCTTGAAACGGATATTCTTAATGAAGACTCAAATGTCTTGGTCTTTTCACTTCTTGTAGAAGCGTTCATTGCTTCTATCAGTTTAAAGCCATGTATACTTGTACTAGATGGAATTGAAGAATCGATTGGCATTTATAGGATTTCAGGTCAGAAGGTAACAACTTTTTAAAATAACCCCTATTTTATTATGATTCTGTAAAAAGAAAACTCTATTATTTAGGATGTGCATAACAGTTTTCCATTGCATTACTTATCTCTGGTTATAACCGACATCACTTTTAGTTACCGCTTTGTATTTTATTGAACGAATACTTATATAATGCATTTACAATGGGCCAGGCATCATCATAACAACCATAAGAAGAGACGGTGCTCAGCATCCCTGTTTACTCAGAGGGGACTGAGCACAGAGATGTTAGGTGGCTGGTCTAAAGTCCTAAGATAGGTGGTGGACTCAGAATTCAGTCTGGTTCCAGAAACTGTGGTCTTTCCCCCTGCATGGGTCTCCTAGGTCTGCCCTGCCCCTTATTTTATACTTTTTTTTAAAATATCTATATTCTGCATTCAAAATAAGGATGAGATGAGGAGACATAGATCAGGAAGAGCAGGATCAGAACACGAAAAAGTATGGAGTTTTGAAGAGGTTTCCCCCCCACCTTTTTTTTAAGCTTATGGGGTATGCAGGCTGGAGAGTTGGTGTCCTGTCTCATCTCAACTGCCAATTAACATTGTTGAAAAATACTGTTACCTTACTTATTTCAAATAGTTGCTGGAATAACTGATTGTAAGAAATACATGGTTATTCATAGGGGCTTTTGTCATGGTTATAGTCTTCCTACATAGTAAGCATTACTTGTCTTTTTAATCATCTGATGATCAGTAATTTAAATATCTATTGAATGATTTGCAGTCTATGTTTTTCCAATTAAACTTCTCTTTCTGATTACTCATAACTTTCGCCTTTCTTCACTTCAAGGAATTTCCTTTTTTCGAAGTTGGCTTTTCCTGAAGCCTTTAGTCTTACTGCCATTGTTTGGTTTGATTTGTTCTGCAGAAAACATGTTGTTTTTGCCAGTGACCACAAGAGGACACAATTTCCCAGAGAACTTTATTTAGAAAGCGCTTATAGGAGAGGAAAGCTAACACAATAGCTAAAATGCCACAAAATTAATGAATGTCGTTTGGAAATGTCTAAATAGACATAAATGATTTATGCCACTTTTATTAATTTTTAAGAAAATAAACATGAATTGGCATTCAAGCTTTTGAAGATTTTGTATCTTTTCTCCTTATTGTATTACATAATGAATATCACACATTTCTGAAAATATACTAAAGTGCCACTGTTATAGTTAAGGGAAAATGTTTATGTTACATTAGCAGAATTTTGTGCAAAATTTTTGGTGACTTGGAATTTTACTTAATTTTCAAATCATGTTTGTCAATGAAAAACAGTTTTTAAAAAATATGACTGTTTCAAAATGTCTTTGAAAGTTTGAATTTCTAGTTTAGGCATTTGGGGTGTCTGCATGAAAAATTACATGAAAATTATATTTTATGGTTTTTTAATTGTATTTAAATGCACATTACAGGTTAATGATTAAAAATTATTTTGCAGAGATGTGGAAAAATAGGATATCTTAAGGTATTGACTCAACACTTTCTCAGAATT
>NW_012148797.1:2417157-2418887 GCF_000956105.1 Propithecus coquereli | reverse complement strand
TTTTTTTTTTAGGACAGGGTCTCACTCCGTCGCCCAAGCTGGAGTGCCGTGGCACAATCATAGCTCACTGCAGCCTTGAACTCCTGGGCTCAAGTAATCCTCCTCCCTCAGGCTCCTGAGTAGCTGGGACTATAAGCATGCTCCACCATGCCTGGCTATTTTTCAATTTTTTCTAGAAATGAGGTCTCACTATGTTGCCCAGGCTAGTCTCGAACTCCTGGCCTCAAATGATCCTCCTGCCTTGGCCTCCCAAAGTGCTTCGATTACAGGCATGAGCCACCATGCCCGGACCCTATTTTATATTTTGGTCAGCACTTTTGGGCCCCTACTATGTTCTTTATGCTTTATAGTTTGGTCTACCTCATCTACACTGATTTTGCACGTACCAAATTCCATTTACTGGTTGCCATCTGTAGCTTTTCTCCTGTTTGAAATAATATTGGATCAATGGAGCCTCTACTATTTCTTAGTACCAGTCATTACTTTTGGAAGCAGTTTCTTTCAAACTTAAAAATATATGTAATCAATAAATTATGTAAGTAATATGTGTTTCTTATAGGAAATATGATGAAAAAGAAAATCAAAAATTAAATATACTCACAGTCTTACCACTGTTAACCATTTTGTTGGTGTATAGCCCTTTTCCTATGGATGTCTATAGATACAGATACATGTTTATGTAAATGAAGTTGCATACCATATTATTTTGTAAACTGCTTTTGATTTAATACATGACAACCATAGTACATTCAACAAATAATTATTGAGCACTTCCTATTGGCAGAGCATTGTGAGCAAAGGCAGACATGGTCCCTGCCAAGAAATGGAGCTTTCACTCTAGTGGGGAATGGCAGGCATTAATGAAATGATATCACTCAAGAGAAGTATAAAATTGCAGCTACAATGAGTGCTGTATATTGTGTTGTGGGAGTCTCTAATGAAGGGATGTGGCTTTTAGGGATGGCTTCGTGGAAGAAGGGCCTGAGGTGGAGCAGGAGGAGGGACTGGCCAGGCAGTTGTCTCAAGCAGTGCAGTGCTTAGGAGCCTGCTCTGGAGCCAGACCCTTGGTTCAAATCCCAGCTCTGCCGATTACTAGCAGAATGAATGAGATGAGATATTTAGACCTGCATGCTTCAGTTTCCTCCTCCACCCTTCTAGAGGGTTGTTATGAGGATTGAATGAGTTAGTGTATTAAAATTATACCCATGATTTAATTTATTAGAAGTGTGGTTGGGCGACCACATGGAGAGGCTAATGTCATTGAAAGAAGAATTTATTACTTACATTTCCTGACACAAGGGGACATGCCCCATGCAGGGACCCAGGGGAAGTGCCAGGGTGGCCAGGAGGCAGGAGACAGGAGCAAGGGGAAACCAAGGCCAGAGCCTTAAATGGGGTTTCTGCAGAAAAGGCTGGGCAGGGCAGGCAAAACAGGATGGGATAGTTTGAATAATTCTGGTGACCTTTAGGGCATAGGGGCTGCCCCTAGTTGTCTGGTACCTGGCCCCAGATTGATTTAGGGCAGAGGAAATATTAGCTTGGTGTGTCAGATAGAGAAGGTGGATCGGGGCACGGCCTGGGATTGGCCAGTCTGCACAAGAAAGGCATGTTCTAGACAAGCTGTCCGCCATGCCCAGGAGTTAGCTAGCCTTGGGAAGGGCAGTCTTTCCCTGGGTCAAAATATCCTAAGATATAGAAAATAAAAAACATAATATATTAATAGTTAGTAC
>NW_012148797.1:2403031-2416287 GCF_000956105.1 Propithecus coquereli | reverse complement strand
ACTTGGAAGTGGTCTCTATTCAGGAGCTCTGGGAATTGATCCTGAAACGCTGGATTGAAGACTATAGTTGGACTCTTAAACCAAAAAAGGAAAATTCTGGAACTGTGTCTTCGGGGGAAGGTAGGTCTTGGCCAGTGTTGACAGCTTGGTGGGAGTCTACAAGGAGAAGGATGTGTGGTAGACTCCCACCCCAGGGGAGGAGGCACTAGGGATAGAGTTGTCGAAGAAAATACAGGATGCCCAGTTAAATTTGAATTTCAGATAAATAACAAATTGTCTTTTAGTAGAATTATGTCCTAGTTATTGTATGGGACACACTTATACTAAAAATTATTTGAATTGCAGATAAACATCAAATAATTCTCAGTATAAGTATATCTCAAATATTGCATAGGACATATTCATACTAAACATTAATTAGTTGTTTATCTGAAATTCAAACTTAACTGGGTGTCCTGTATTTTAATTTGCTAAATTTGACAACTCTACATAGAAAGCTGTGTTGACTGAAGAACTGTGTTAGACACAAATGTCAGTTCACATTTTTCAGGAATCTAAGAAATGGACCTTTATTATTTTTATAACTCAATTTCATCTCTCTTTTGACTTTACAGTGCTACCGATGGCAGAAACCTAATTCAGTCAATTCAGGTTAATTCTGTCAACTCAGGAGTTTTTTAGTCAAGTGGGGATTTGTGTCTTTCCCATGTCTCCCTTGGGTTGCACTTAGATCCGAAGGCCTGAGTGTGGGTATCCTTGATTGTCATCTGTCCCTGCTGTCTTCTGCCAAGATGACATAGTCCCAGATGGTCCATAGATATTTATTTTATTTTTTATTATTCTTTTTTATTTTTTGTAGAGATGGGGTCTTGCTGTGTTGCTCAGGCTGGTCTTGAACTCCAGGCCTCAAGCAATCCTCCCGCCTCAGCCTCTCAAAGTGCTGGGATTATAGTCCATACCTGGCCGGTCCATGGATATTGATGTCTCTCCATTTTTGGCTTCCTCTAGGATACCCAAGTTCCTATTTGTTCTCGGGTTGCACGATCTTTGCTGCCACCTGCTGACTCAGTTTCTCATCCTACCTGAGGGGGCCCCTCTCCTCAGCCAACTTCTGTGCTTTTCTTGAGTCTTGTTCTCTTCTCTAACTCTCCTGTACCATTCTCAATTCAGCAAAATCTCCTTTCCTCCTGGGTGGGGAAAAAAAGTCCTCTTTAGACCATCCTGTAATTGTATGAGTCAGTTGTTTGTGGTAAAAGATTTATCCCATGAGTTGGTCAGGAATTTATTTTATGACATTCAGCAATCAGGCTTTTGAGAGTCAAAGTTTGTTCTCTCAAGCCATTGTCTCTGCTCTGAGCCTCAAATGTCTATTTTGAAACTTGAGTTTTTCTTTCTTTGTTTCTGCTGTAACAGTCTTCTCTTACAGGCAGTGGATTGGAATGGGGCAGGGATGGGGAAATGGGGGTGAGGAGAGGGAAGTGGAGAATCCCTGGAAGGAAAGCCACGTGGATTTATACTACAACATGCTTTCCTGCCCCATTTTTCACTCTAGAGTTTGCATTTATGTAAAGAAAACTGACTTCAAAATTAGTGTGCTCTCCCCCACCTTCAAGGAGTTGGAAACAAGGTCCTGTGTCCCTGGAAGAGTCACTCAGGCAAAGTGGCCCATGGCTGTGCTACTCTCCACCTCCAGGACTGTGCAGGAAAAGCCCAGGTCTCCTTTCCCCAGACACTGCTCCACCCCCAGTACTGCCCAGCCACCCCACTGGGGCCCAGGCACAGGAAGAGCTTGGTTAAGCTGAAATCAACCTCAGGGGATGCGTATACAGCTGGGGCAGGACAGCTCTGCCTATGCTTAAAGATAGTAGGTAATTTGGGCTCGTCCTCCAATCCTAGCACAGGATATAAATTTAGAATGGTAGACTGTGTTGTCGTTTCCCTAATGGTCGGAAGGATCTTTTTATAGTTGGTTAATCATGGAGCCAGCGGGAAACCCAGCTGTGATAGGAAATCTAAGGGGGGTCAGGTGAGTAACGAAGAGCTGGCTCAAGTGCCAGCCTGCCACACATCACAGAAGAACAATCCCACACAAAACCACTGCTACCTAAGTGCAAATTAGGTATTTGAAAACCTCAGTAAAGACTACGCAGCAGAAATGTTCAGTGTAATAATCGGCAAGCTTGCCAGGGTGCAGCCATAGCTCTGCATGTATTCGTTGTGACAATATGGATGGTAACTTATGGCTAACAGTGTGGACTGTGGAGCTAGGCTGTCTGGGTTCAAATCCCAGTTCTGTGTTTACTGCAGTGTGACCGTAGGTAAGTTATTTAACTTCTCCATGCTCCACTTTCCTCATTTGTAAGACAGGGGCAGTTACAGTGTTTACCTATAAACACTGAAAGAAATAAATTGTTTAATCATATAAAACATTCAGAATGATATCTGGCTCATGTTAGCTATTATTTTTGTCACCATCATGTCTATGCAGGGCTGGATGGCTGGGTGGCCAACGCTCTGTGCTTATTGTGTATCTCGCACTGCGGGTTGGCCGAGGATGAGCTACTCCAGCTTTTGGACATGCTGGGCTACAGGAATCATTACAAAGTGACCGCACTGCACTGGGCTGCCTTCCGCAACGCCACCAAACAGTGGGTCCAGGAGAAGCCCAATGGGCTCCTGTACTTCCAGCACCAGTCCCTACGAAACGCTGTGGAGCACAAGCTCCTTGGTAAGCAAAGCTTGACGCTGCGAGCACACCTGCCCGTTAGGGGCGGGGAGGAGTCACGTACAAGGGAAAGCTCATAGCTGGGATTTTTCACGTAGGAGTAAATCCATAAACACGTATGGAAATGGTTATATGTTAGGACTTGTATTTGACTATGAGTAACTGAGACCCGACTTCAGTGACTGAACTCCCCAGGGTTTATTCTCTCCTATAACAGACTTCTGGGCTGCTCTGTTGGCCCCACAAAGTCACCTGGGACCCAGCTCCTTCTGTGTCCCTGATTGCCTACACTGGCTTGCATTCTCGAGGGCACCCCATGCTTATGGCTGCTGGAGCTCCAGCCATCACATTTCAGGCCACAGGAAGGAAGAAGAGCTTAGCAATTCCGTTTAAGGAACTTTCCCAGAAGTTTCACAGCACCATTTCTACTTATGTCTCTTTGACCCAGAGCCTCATTACTTGGCCACAGCTAGGTGCAAGGGAAGCTGGGAATAGAGGTTTCAGCTATGTACACTGCTACCCTGAACCAAGGTGGGATTCTGTCGCTAACAAAGAAGAGTGACAGAACTTCCCCAAGTGGATACTGGGTAGGAGTGAGAGATCTCTACCCGAATTCTGAAATCAAATTCTTATCCCTTTCTGACAAGGACTGCAGGTCTGCATCCTAGAGACCTTGGAAATCACAAACACGAGACCTAGAAGCAGAGCACTCCGTGACAATTACACAGAGCACTTCAGGTCTAAGGACTCGGAACATCTTTAAGTAGCCTCTGGCAAGAGTCCAAGCTCTGTGCAAATTTCCCGTTAAATTTACTATGTTCTCTTCTACTTTCATTTTTAAAAGGATAAATCCTTTTTACTGTTTCTCTCCTACATTGTAATCATTCCCACTCTCTCTTAAGTTATGCGATGTGGAGGAGAGAGCGGGCCTAGGAGTGGGGATGCTCTTAGATTTAATGTAGGTTCTTCTGTTCACTTGCTGTATGATGGTTTGCAACGCATTCAATTTCTCCATTTCCTGCTAAAGGGTCATGGTGCGGCTGTTAAAATTGTGGGTACACATTGCATCCCTTCGCTGAGCTGTGAGCCCAAAAAAAAGCACTGTTGACAATATTTGCTATTGCCAGGAAAAAAGAGTTGTATGCTGCAGAATGAGGCTGTGAGTACTAGTCTTTGCTAGAGGAATCAGGAATTGTAATAGCAATAGCTCACCTCCATGTGCCCTGGGCATGAGAAGGCCATCCCACAAGGATGAACAAGGTCTAAAAACCAGGGCTACAGTACTTGAGTCCATTATAATTTTTTTTTCTGTAGAGGGCTATTTTTTGACTCTTTTGTCCAAATGTCATACCAGTCAATCACTCTGAGGCAAGCTGGTCTCTCTTAGTGACATCGATCTGCATGCTTCTTGCCTTTGAAGTGTCTAGTATTATATTCAATTTGTAACCGAGATTACGCCTACTAAAAATTGGCTGACCTAGAAAGATCATGGGTCTTTCCCTTTTTCTTACTTAGATTGAGGATTGTTTCATCTTATATTCTTTCTGTGTCTACTGGTCATGATAGCCACATTTTTTTTTCAGTGCTTTCACTGTGCCATATAAATTATAAATATAAATATAAATATAAATTATTTCTCTTATTTCTCGTGCAACCAGAGCATCCTCAGACTAGGGTAGGTCATTTCCCACCAGCCCCTTGGAACATCCTCACCTGCTCCAGGTGTTCCTGGGAGTCCCCGGCAGTGTCATATGTGCTCACCCATCTGTTTGTTGGCTTTAGTTACCAGAAAGTCTCTTCTGGTTTCTTATTACAAACAAGGATGCCTCCCAACTGCCCTGTTGGTGTTGTTTGCTGAGAGAAAACCAGACTTCACGCCAAGGGTCCCTTCCTCTCCTTTGGTCCCAAAGCAGCCAGACCTCAAGATGCTGGTTCCATCAGAAGTGGGGGAAAGCATCTCCTGGGAGATCTGAGCACCACTGCATTCCCTTTTCCCCCAAACCCCACCCTTTGCAGGCTCTCAGGGAGCCCTTTCCATTTCTTCTTGTAACCCTATACCCCATAAAACCTCCCCCCAAATCCAGTGAAGCCCCTTTTTTTTCCATCTCTGTTGAGTGGAAGGAGTCAATATAGCATGATGATTAAAAGTGGGATCCTGATGCCAGACTGGGGTGAGCCCTGGCTTTCCCTCTTGCTAGGTGGTGACTTTGGCCACATTATTTACCACTCTGTGTCCCAGATCCCTCATTTATAAAATAAAATGTACCAACCTCATAGCATTGTTACTTGTGAGCATCAATGAAGTAACTCCTATAAAGCACTTAGAACAGTGCCTGACCCATAGTAAAGTCTCAAGAAATGTTAGCCACTATCGACATCCTCTTCATTTTCCTCACTTTCTTCTCTGGGGCCTCCTACCCATCACCTTTCCCAGGATGGCCCATGCAAATCAACTGGTGATGTTGAATTCTGTCGGCCTAAGGATTATTCTGTTCATCAGACACCCTCAGGCAGGTCTGCGTTCCCTGGGACCCACTCCAATTTCACTCAATAGATGTTTGCTGAATGAATGCACAGCTATTTCTGGCTGCTGGCTTTTTGGGCCTGCCATTTCTCGAGGCCTCCATCTCTATTGCTTTGAGAGTCCGTACCCAACTTCAGCCTCTAACATCTGCCTGCAATAGAATCAGGAGCTGGTGGGCTGAGCACAGGAGAAGAGGCACAAGCCACCTGCATATGACGTCTTGGTCATGGAACGGGAGTGGCCTCATTTTGCCCTGTCTTCAGCTCACTCTCAGGTCTGCATGCTGTTTGGCAAACAGAGTCTACCTTCCCTCCTCCCAGAAATCACCACGGAATCTGCTAGAAATGATTTATTGTTAAGAGTGATGGCTTTGGAGTCTGACAGAACTGTGTCACACTGCTAAGGTGTGATCTTGTGCAAGATGCTTACCTCCCTAAGACTCAGTTTCTCACCTGCAAAATAGGGATAATATTATAGCAACTTGCCTCAAGAGTATTAAAAATGCTAGTTCATGTAAGATATAGCATGTGGCACTATGATAAGCACTTGCGGTGGCCCTTTGAGCCCAGTGCCTCCTTCACCATGAGAAACACTTCCTGGCCCCCTTGTCGGGTGGGGCCCTGTGACTAAGCGGCCACTGGAAACGTTCAGGATGACAGCTGCTCTGTGAGTCCTGCATTCAGGAGGCCTGGATTGGAGTCCCCGGTCTCCAATCCTGTGGTGGACATAATCAACCTTTGCTCTTTTAGGGCACTGGGATTTTGGGGTTGTTTGTCAGTGCAGCATAATTTAGCCCACCACGTGTCACAACAACACTGCAGGAGCATCAGCCATTAAGTCTGTCAATGAGAACCGTGCTGCACTGTGTGTGCAAAGATGATGCTGGGGTCAAACCATTCCTCACACATCTCATGTGTACTTGGAGGAGCACTGGAGTTAGAGCGGAAGGTTTGAATGCTGCTTCTCCAGTTACTGGTCACATGCTGACGGGGGTAAGTCACCTGGTCTCTCTGATTTTAAGTAGCTAAGTAGCTTCGTTGGTCATATGGGGATTCATATCCATATCCTCTTCATGAGCTTATTTTGTAAAAAGACAAAATTAAGTGCAATATTTTCTGTGAGTTTTTTTTTTTTTTTTGGAGACTGGATCTCGCTCTGTCACCCAGTGGCACAATCATAGCTCACTGCAATTCAAACTCCTGGGCTCAAGCGATCCTCCTGCGTCAGCCTCCCAAGTGGCTGGGACTATCGGTGTGTGCCACCATACCTGGATAATTTTTCTATTTTTTGTAGAGATGGGGTCTTGCTCTTGCTCAGGCTGGTCTTGAACTCCTGACCTCAAGCGATCCTCCTGTCTCGGCCTCCCAAAGTGCTAGGATTACAGGCGTGAGCCACCATGCCCAGCCTATGAAAATGTTTCATACACTTTAACACTTCAAATCTTGGACTCAGGGTAATATTTGCCCCAGTTCTTTTTCTCCCCCATTCTGCACCCCACTTTCCCAATTTACTACCCACAAGCATACCTTTGCCACACACAGTGGAGGAGGAGTTTTCTTTTTCTTCCATGAGTCTCGTGAGCACTGCGCTTGCTGCCTGGGCATATCTGCACGCTTTAGACCAGATAGCTCAGAGTCTGTCCAAATGGGCGGGTGACCTGGAAATCATTTCAGTGGAAATGCACACTGGGCTTCCCTTTTATTACAGTTCTTATGAAGAGCTGGGCTTGGGGCGCCATCTAGCTGTGTGCTCCATTCATCTTGCAGAATATTTTAAAATATTTCTATTAATAGTTTAGTTTTCAAGGATAGATGTCACCAGGTTTTAATGAAACAAAACCCTTCTGTCTTTGAGAAGCTTATGTCTGGGTAGCATGATCTGTTGGAACCATTTCTCTTTGGAAATGAAGATACGGTAATTCCGGCTCCAACATCAGATTTGCCATTTGTTTGCTCAGCTACCCCTTGGCCTGTATGAGATCCAGGCCATGGATTAACTTCTCCAAAACGTACACCCTCAAATATTTGAAAGTGCTTGTTTAAGCAGCAACCATAGTGTATATTTAAAATAGAATTTTGGAGCATCTCAGGTTGCTAAAAAAGAAAAAAAATGAAAACAGAAAAATAGGTTACAGCTATTTCCTTGGGGGAGGGGGAGGACTCAGCATGAAAAATCAATTTGGTTACAAACTCCTCAAATTCTAGATCAGTGATCATAACTATAGCTATTTCTTTGGTAAATTCAGACTGATGTATACGATACATTTTTTCCAGCAACCTTGACTTTTATTTCATTAATGATGGCCACAGAGCAGTCACATTTTTGCTATAGCATTTTCATATACTAAAAAGCCAGATGCATTAAACTGTGATTGATTTTTAAATAGGTGTAGACACTCCGGTCAGAGAAAGCAGTCCATATGCATTTCAGAACCCAGCGAATCACAAGAAAACACATTTTCACCAAATCTTGATGAGATACTTCCAGTGGCAAACCACTTTCTGGAGAGTGTATCAAGAATTGCCGTGGCATATGAAAATGAGCGGGTGCTGGAGGGGGTTGTGCAGCTTTCTCTCAAGCCCTAGGTAAGTCTCACCATTTTTCTATCATTGTATTTAGGCAGATTTAGCTTTTCCTTTTGTCAGTGCTGTTTAGATACCCATGGTTTCATTGAGCAAGATGTATTCATTCATTTATTCATTCAACCACCCACTCATTCATTCGGATGGGACATCACCTTGCATCGACTCTGTGGTTGGCGGATCCCCAGGGTTGCTCCATTGGATCTGTCTGGTGCTGCAGTGTTTGTGTCCTCTTTTCACACCACGTGGATTCCTCTCAGAGTTAAGTGGCATTCTGGAGAGTTGGAAAAGGGTAAAGGATTGGCCATGTTCTCTTGCTAAACCCTTCTATCTTCTTCCCTTCCATCCCCTTCTTTTCCCTATACAACTTCTCTTCCCTCCACCCCCCCTTCCTTCCCTGCCTCTTCCTTCTTTCCCTCCTATGCATTAATTCAGCAAACATCTTCTTATGACCCACTCTGTCTCCCACACTGTGCCAGGCCCTGAGGGTGCAGAAGTGAATAGATAGAGCCCCAAAGCCCTCAGGTGCTTTCCTTCTAGTGCGGAAAGATGCAGAGCCAGAGAATTTCTATACGTGGTGGTAAATGCCTCACTAGAGCAGTGGCACAGTGAGCTATGCGGCACAGACGAGGGAGGGGCCAGCTCTGCCTGGCAGACCCGGGGAGCCTGCCCAGAGGCGGGGGCCCCTGCACAGATGAGCAGAATTGGCTTTGACTGCTGAAGAGGGAAAGGCTCATACTTATCTGGTGACCTACCAAAGTCTTGTTAGGTAAGAAGTTTATGCAATAGGCTAATGAAATGTAAATAGAAGAAGAGCTTCCTTCAAGGCATGAAGTAGTAAAATTCTGTGTATTAATACATTGTGTCACAAGTATCACAGACTTTATGTCAAGAATCCAAAGCCCAAGCTTCTGGACGAGGCTGCACCTCACTCACTACTGGAACATCTTATCGGAAGCCGGATGTGATGCTTCTGGGGCCTATTTACTCTCGGTGGCCAAGATTAAAGCAGATCGGTGCCACAAAATGAGGAAGAGATATATGCTCTCAGGTACAGTGAGTGATGACATTTCAGTGGTTCATTTTGCTGGGATGCAGAGTGGCTGAAAGTTACTATTCTCCTGTTCCTCACATAATTCTGATCAACTGAACAGACCTCTCTGATTTCTCTTCCCTACAACTGAAGCCAACAATTTATGAAGACAAGAAATTGGGACCAGTTGTTAATTTTGAAATGGCTTCTCTTTATCTGCTTGCAGTGGCTGTTTTCCAGGGCTTTCTCCTTAACCTCCTTTTCTCTTTGTGCTTTCTGCTGGCTTCAACCACAGCCCTCACACCTTCCTTCTTTATCTGTATTTCCAGCCTTGACTCCTTTTGGAACCCATTTCATGAGAGCCACTAATAGTATTCCTGCCTGATCAATAGCTTTCTGAATGACTGGTTGACATTTCAAATTCAATACGTGAAAACATAAATTATTACAGGGTATTTCTCCCAAATTTGTTCTTTCTATGTTTCCTCTGCCTACCGATGGCAGCACTTTCTCCATTGTCCCACACTGAAAATAGTACTGTTGAGGGTGGCCTCAACCGAAGTGGGGACAACCGTGCTTTGGCTTTCTGCTTACGTGACTTGGATTTGGATAGCTCTGTGGTTAATATTTCTTCTCTTCATTCTACATAAGTAGATCCCTTTGCCTACCCCTCCTTTCATCCTATATTTCTTAGTTTATTAAATAGGGTGATAACCTCTATTCGTTCTTTCAACAAATACTAACTGAGCCTCTCCCTGGGCCATGAACTGACGTACTCCCCAACTCAGCAATGACTGAGGCAGATGGAATCCCTGCCCTTGTGGGGTTTACCGTCTAGTGATCATAATAGATTTTGAGCATTTGTTATATGCCAGACTCTAAGTTAAGTACTTTATATGAATAAGTTTGTTTAATTCTCATAAAACTGCTATAATACTGGTAATATCTTGACTGAAATTAAGGAAATTGAGTCTCAGAGAGGTAAGTTTCCTGAGGTCTCCCAGAGAGGGAGGAATAGATTTGAGCTTTACCACACCTGTATCTGTTTTGGTCTTTAAACATCTTGCCTTTACCTTTATTCTTATTGCTGTGAGGATATATGCAACTTTGGAATTTGCCTGATCCAGTAATCAGGCAATACTTATAAGGATACAAGTGTGTTGGATACAGCCAGGACCCAGCTGGAGATGTGTTCATGCTTAGGATGTGGGGGAGGGGAGGCGAGAGGGAGGGGATGGTTCTGTGTGTTGTAGGAAGTTGAATGCTAACCAGAGGGAGATTAGATCTGCAAGGAGAGGT
Source organism: Propithecus coquereli (assembly GCF_000956105.1). NCBI lineage: Eukaryota > Metazoa > Chordata > Mammalia > Primates > Indriidae > Propithecus > Propithecus coquereli. The sequence continues at coordinate 2,406,124 of NW_012148797.1, read as the reverse complement.
AAAAAAGTCCTTCCGGATAATGCCACACTGCTTATCATAACATGGTTGTTATGGTGATGGAAGAGGCTGGGGGCTGAGAGTTGAAACTGCTAGGAAACCATCTAATATTTCAGGTGTAAAGGTTTTCTGGATATAAATGAGCCTAGTTCAGAATGCATCCCTTTGAATTACGCGGGCAATATCCATAGGGCTCTTCTGGTGATGCTGTAAGCATGATGTTGCCTAGATAAACTTCTAAGATCTTGCTGGTCAGTCTCTGTCTTACTCTGGACCACCAAGGGCCTCTCACTGGGGAGTCCTGGCCTCCATAATTGCCTTTGACACCCCTCATGTTCAATCATGGCCAAGTCCTGTAGATTTTACTTCCATAAAGCTTCTCGCATCCATTCTCTCATCTCTACCGGGCCCTCCTTTCCTCTCTCTGGAAGAGTCTTCATAAAGTGAGGCTGTGATCCAGTCACTCTGCATATGGCAGCTGTTCACCTTTGTGCCTCCCCTCCTACCCTGGCTGGCCGATTCGGCCCATGACCATTTGGAGAGACTCTCCGAAGTTCCTCCAGGACTATGTGAGCTCACTTTTCTCTCTTGGTGGGTTGCTGAAAGTAGAAGTCACAAGGTCAAGTACTGTTACCAAAGCAATAGAAAAATATATTAGATTCATCAGAATAAGATCTAATTATATCAGGAATCCTGTATAATAGCCATAGGAATTACTACAGTGGTCTGGTTGGCTGTCTGGGCCTCCCCATTTTTTTCTACCATGGTTATGTAGCCACACATGGCCCTGAATCAATCTGCTCTCCTGGGGTGCTGCTGGAGGTCAGGCCCTTAATTGGACAACTCTTTCAAAGAATTTTGGGAGAAATCCTGTTTTACAGTGTGCAATCCCTGTAAGTTGCCTACCAGTTCATCCCTGCCCTCTTTTCTAATTAAAGAGATATGAGCAAATGCTGTCACTCCCCCAAATTCATTAAACAGTATTAACTGAGTACCTGCTTGTGCCAAACATGGTGCTAGATGCCAAGGATAGAGCAATGATAAGGCAGACATGGTTCCTGCCTTAATCTTACAGTCAAGTGTAAATGATGTACTTTGAAAAGCAATTTGGCCCAAGAGGAGTGGTTCAAAGTGGTGGCCTGGAGCTTAGAGCATGGAGATGTAACCTTGTCTGAAATCTGACACAGAGACAAAGAGAAAGAATTCCAGAAAGAGGAAAGAACATGGTTGGGGGAAAGGGAGAGTAGTGAATCTGAAGAACTCAACAAGTCCCGTGTGGGTAAGAGAGGGTGGACAGTGAAGGGGTGTCCTGAGGCTGCAGAGGCAGGAGCCCAAGGCCCTAGGTCATGCTAAAGATTCAGCCCTTATCCTGAGATCAGCGGGAAGCCATCAGGGATTCAAGCAAGATGGTAACAGGTTGATTTTAAAAGGTCACTTTGAGCGTCACGTAAACAATGAAATGGAAAAGCACAAGCATGGCTCCAAGGAGACCTGCTAGTGGTACAACCCAGGTAACAGGCAACGTTGGCTTAGAAGAGGAGGTAGAAGGTTTGCACATAGAACCCACAGGACTTGATCATCAGTTGGGTTCAGGAGACAGAGGAGTCAGGATGAATCCCAAGTTGACTTGAATGATGGGCAGATGACATTGCCATTAACCAAAACAGGAAACTCTCCTAAGGGCAGGTGGTTTGGGGGACAGAAGCCACATGGTCTTTGGAGTGGCTGTCGAAAGCCAGGAGGAGATAGTCACAGGGCTCAGAGAAAGAGAGCCGGGCCAGAGATACATCCCTGTTGGGAGGATGGGCCCAGGAGAGGGAGTGAGGTCATCAGGGAGAGGAGGAGGAGAGGTGGGCCTGGGACAGAACTCCCAGGGGTGAGCAGAGGAAGAGGATGCAGCTGGGGACAGGAAGGAAGGGTTAGAGAGCTAGGAGGAAAATCAGGACTAAGAGTTAGACATTCCCAAATTGAGGATGGCTGCCAACTAAATTAATACAATAATTAAATATCTAATACTCCACTGTGAGTTGCTTTCTTTTCTGTGCTGTGTTGAAGCCGCGAAGTTTGGCTCCCCCTAGTGGTTCCAGGAGAATAACAAGCCTAACTTCGGGGTTGACAGGAAATGATGTGCAGTTGGGGTCTTGAACTTGCTTCTCCTCGGGTGCTTCTTGTCCAGTCCGCCGGGCGCCCGGGTTTGCCTCTCCCTGTGGTGCGCATCTGAGGAAGTTGCATCTCTGATAGATGACCAGTAGACAGGGCTTTGAACCTAGAAGACAACTTCTTTATAGATTCTCTGTGGCATGATTCTCTCTCTCTCTCTCTCTCTCTCTCTCTCTCTCTCTCTGTAGAGATGGGGTCTTGCTATGTTGTTTGAGACTTGGCTGGGTATATACCCTTTAGGGGCCAAGGGAAAGCTTCCCTTTGCCCTCTGAAGGTTGACTGAAAATCACTGACAAGAGGCAGATTAATTGGAGGAAAGGCACACAAATTTCATTAATATGCACATGGGAGTCTTCAGAATGAAAACCCAGAGATACAGGGGAAATGGCCCATTTTTATGCTTAGGTTCAACAAAGCATAGACAGCCATGTAGAAATATGATTGACTGGGTAGGGAAACCCAGCAAGGCCAGTCTGTCGAGGTTCTTCTTGGCCTCTCTGAGCATGGATTTCTTCCTTCTGGGTGTGGGGCAGGACCCTCTATGGAATGACCCACATTTATTCCAAGCCTATATAACTTGGATTGCTTAGATGATCCTCCTGCCTCAGCCCTCCAAAGTGCTTGGATTATTGGCGTGAGCCACTGTGCCCAGCCAAAATTTACTTTTTTACTTCCATATTCAAAAAATATTTATGTATCAGTACTAGGTGTTGGATATATGTCAAACACAATATACGTTCTTCCTGCTCTCATGGAACTTGAAATCTATCAAAAATGTAATGTTGGCCGGGCATGGGGGCTCACGCCTGTAATCCTAGCACTCTGGGAGGCTGAGGCCGGCAGATCGTTTGAGCTCAGGAGTTCGAGACCAGCCTGAGCAAGAGCGAGACCCCATCTCTATTGAAAAAATAGAAATTGGCTGGACAACTAAAAATA
>NW_012148797.1:2376006-2402981 GCF_000956105.1 Propithecus coquereli | reverse complement strand
CATGGTGGCACATACCTGTAGTCCCAGCTACTCGGGAGGCTGAGGCAGGAGCATCTCTTGAGCCCAGGAGTTTGCAGTTGCAGTGAGCTAGGCTGATGTCACAGCACTCTAGCCTGGGCAACAGAGTGAGAATCTGTCTCAAAAAAAAAAAAAATGTAATGTGAATATTTTTCCATATCCTTAAATATTCTTGGAGAATTTACATATTTATGACTGGATTATATTTCATTTTTTAGATTACCATTTAGTCAGTTTTTCACTGTTATAAAATGAGGATTATTGGCAGAAATCTTTTTAAACATCTCTGAGTATTGCCTTAGAATGATTTTTAGAATTTAAAAACCATGACATATTAATATTTTTAAAGCTTTGATATATATTGCCAAATTGCTTCTCAGAAAGATGTCAGTTCTTACCTGCAGCATGTAAAAGTACTTATTTCCTCGCATCTTTATCAATATTATTATTTTTAAAAATCATCCCCCAAATAAATCACTGCCAATTTGGCACCTGAAAAAATAGCATCCTATTGTCCTTTTAATTTGCATTTCTTTGAGTAGCTAGTGAAACAGAATATTGTAATATTTATTAACAATTTATACTGTTTTTCATAAACTCTAAGGTGCAAGATGCACCCCTATTTCAGAAATGTTAAGTTTTGAGAATGCATGCATCTTAGAACCAATGAAATCTGGTATTTCTTCTTTAGTGAATTCATTTCTCCAACCATTTACTGAACACGGTGAGCACCAGAAATGGATTTTTTCCACCTTTATGTGGCCCAGGGCTTCAGCCAAAAAATATGAGACCAGGTGCAGTGGCTCATGCCTGTAACACTAGCACTCTCGAAGGCCAAGGCGGGAGGATTGCTTGAGGCCACGAGTTCAAAACCAGCCTGGGCAAAATAGTGAGATCCCTATTGCTACAAAATTTTTTTTAAAAAATTAGCTGGGCACGGTGGTGTGTGTCAGTAGTCTTAGCTACTTGGGAGGCTGAGGCAGGAGGCTTGCTTGAGCTTGGGACTTCAAGGTTACAATGAGCTATAGCACCATTGCACCATTGCACCAATGATAGCACCATTGCACTCTAGCCTGGGTGACAGAGCAAGACCCTGTTTCAAAATAAATAAGTAAAGTAAATATTAAACGTTATGTGTAGGATGATTCCAATTTTAATTTTACAAAGAGTGTGTGTGTGTACGTATGTATGTATGGGTACACAGAAAAGATCAGGAGTCAATACAGCAATATGTTAACTGAAATTATCTTTGATGCAATTATGGGTAGTTTTTATTTTTCTTTGTACTTTTCTATATTGTCCAGTTTTTCTATAATATACACATATTTGTTTCATAATGAGAAAATTGCTTTCTCAGGGCCAGGTATGGTGGCTCATGCCTATAATCCTAGCACTCTGGGAGGCCAAGGTGGGAGGACTGCTTGAGCTTAGGAGTTCGAGACCAGCCTGGGCAACATAGTGAAACCCTGTCTCTACAAAAAATAAAAAAATTAGCCACGCATGGTGGCGTGCACCTGTAGTCTCAGCTACTCAGGAGGCTGAGGCAGGAGGATCGCTTGCGCCGAGGAGTTTGAGGCTGCAGTGAGCTATGATACCAACACTGCACTCCAGCTTGGGCAACAGAGTGAAACCCTTTCTCAAAAAAAAAAAAGAATTCTAAGTTTTCATTTGCGTATAAGGTATAACTGTACACACACACACACACACACACACACACACACACCAGGTATGATGACTCTCTGTTTTGTTCTTTTAACATTTTCTTTCTGTTAAAGCCAGCAATTCAAGATAGTTGCAACAGAGGGCAGAATGGTGTAAGAAATTTAAATACCTTTTTCTTTTTGCCTGAAAATAACCCCAAAACATAAATTACAGCAATACATGGATTTAGTTATATAAATACTCTTTTGTGACTCTCTAGTTTTCAAAATTTACATGCAAAGATTTTCATGTGAGTTTAAAATACTTGGCCGGGCGCAGTGGCTCATGCCTATAATCCTACCACTCTGGGAGGCCGAGGCGGGTGGATTGTTTGACCTCAGGAGTTCGAGAGCAGCCTGAGCAAGAGCAAGACCCCGTCTCTACTAAAATAGAAAGAAATTAGCTGAACAACTGAAAAACATTGAAAAAAATAGAAAAAATTAGCCGGGCATGGTGGCGCGTGCCTGTAGTCCCAGCTACTCGGGAGTCTGAGGCAGGAGGATCATTTGAGCCCAGGAGTTTGAGGTTGCTGTGAGCTAGGGTGATGCCATGGCACTCTAGCCCAGGCAGGAGAGTGAGACTCTGTCTCAAAAAAAAAAATAAAAAAAAAAATACTTGGCATCATATGTAAATCTTAATAAAAGCAAAGTGCTGATCCCTTGAGAGAGAAACTGAACTATGGATAATGTATTTAACGTCTGTATCAAGATTAAGCAGTGGGTACTTTTTGTTCCTTTCCACATATGCTTTAGGATTATTTACTTTTCCTTGCACTCTACTGCTGGAATGCAGACTTTTTGAGGTTACTGCCGCTGACAAATGCCGATTAATATTCTTTACTGGAAGTTTTTTGAAACTTACGGGCAAGACCAATGAAGCAGAAGAGTTGTTCTTGATTGTTGAGGACATGTTAGTGCAGGTAAAGTGAGAATAAATTTTAAATCCTTCAAACTTTTTTCCTTTTGTGTTATGTATTAATATTTTCAGCTACCATTTACCTGTGTTCCTTTAAAACTTAGTCCAATAGAGGAATCAATTGATTATGTTTATCAATGAGGAAGCTATGATTTTAACCTATGTTCCAAATTATACATTAATGACAACAAGCAGTAAATAGATAGGAATCATTATGGGATGAATACATACTAAGAAGTATCATTTTAGGGAAAAAAGAAATGTTCATAAAGCAAAAAGGGAAATATATAGATTGAAATGAATTAATAAAAAACTGGCCAGAGACTTGGTTATAACTTTCATGAAAATGTTGGGGAGGATTGATGGATTATCTTGTCCCTATATTGATTTGCTTTTCTGAAATACGAACTTTTGGCTTTGTTGGATACAATGGAAAGCTTCACTTACAATATACATATGCTTGTGAAGACATTTAACTGCCATTTTTTTTAAGAAAACATTATAAATTTTCACTGATTTCAGTAGAATTTATGGACTTAGGGTAGTATAACCCAAAACAAAGCTGTTTTTATTTTAAAACAAAGACCTTCAAATTTTCATAAAACGTTGCCCCTGCCCCCATCAATATACATTTTTATGGGAGGAATTCTGTCTAAAGAGATTTATGAGACTCAACATTGCAAGTCCCTATATGGCAGAGACCATGTTTATTTGCCAATTTTTGTTCCTCCTTGGCATATTATAGCCTGTAGGTGCTTAATAAATGAGACAAATAAGTCAGTAAATCAATTTGACCTTGGAAATTCCTCCATGTCCTTACAAGGTAGCGCGCAGTAGTGAAGAGAGGATGTTTTCAGACTGACAGATTCTTCTTACCCACATTCTGCTTGTGCGATCTTGGTGAGGATTTTAATCTGTGCCTCTGTGAGTTCTCATTTTCGAGGATTCTAGAATGTATCTCGTGGGGCTGTTAATAGGGTCAAGAAAGAAAGTCCATAAAAGCACCTCACGCAGTATCTGGTACATAGTGAGATCTTAAGTGCTGGTAGCTATTTTGTTATTACTGTCCTTGGGTTATAAGTAAGTGAGGCCTAGCTTAGAAATATAGGAGTTTGATTTAAGCTCTTTTGTCCACTCTGTCGTTGTTCAGGGAGTAGAGTCCACTGATTCTGTGGTTTCCTATTATGATCGTGGAGTTTTCCCCTGCACCGGTTTTTTCCCCGTGAGGTCCACATTTTCTATGGCTGACATTCACCTGTCTGGAAAGCACCAGTTATTAGGTAACCAGTGAATGCCTGATGGTGGTCATTCACTCTGTCATTCAGTCATTCGCTGAGTAGTGTCATTCTGTCACTCAGCTAGCATTCGCTGAGGGCCTTGTCTGGCCTGAGCACTGTGCGGGGAGTTGGGGTGATAGCAGCAAATGAGCCGGCCGGTTTCTGGCCTGGTGGAGCTCCCAGTCCAGCTGGAAGTCACTGCCACCTTCTGCAGCTCCTTCGACATGAAGCAAACCCCTGAAATACGTGGTCATGAAGGCGCGAGGCTGGCTTGGTAGGAGGCATGCTGAAGTTCAGGCCTCCTGAGAGAATTGCCCACTTCAGAGGACTCCTTCCAGAGGCATCAGTCTTATGATTCTATCCTCAAAATATTTTTGCAACAGTTCTTTGGGACTAGCCACCATGAAGACTATTAAAAGAATTTTTTCAGGCTCTGAAGGCACTTCCAAAAGAGAAGTTTTATAACTATTTTGGGCAGTAACAATGTCTTTGAAATATGTGCCTAACATTCTTGAGGGGGAAGATCTTGTTATTTGTGGCATACATATTCTGTATATGGTTTTATAATTTCTTCAGATAACGTAGTTTTAAAATTTAATGAAGTGGTTTTCAACTGGGGGCCAATTTTGTCCCCCAGAGAACATTTGGCAATGCTGGAGGGATTTTGGGTTGCCACAATTTGGGAGGAAAGTTGCTACTGGCATCTGGTGGGTAGAGGCCAGGGGTGCTGCTAAAATCCTATAGTGCACAAGACAGCCCCCACAGCACGGGGTTATCCTGCCTCAAATGCCACAATACTAAGCTTGAGAATCCCTGATTTAGATGTTTATTAAAAAGTGATCTCATTACTCTCCCCTCAGTATTTCACAGCAGGTGTACCAGGAAGCAGGAAAACCAAATGATATGTTTGTGAAGAGTCCTCTGTTTATGCATGAAACAGAGGTTCACTTGTCAAGAAAACATACAGAGCAGTGTTTTGGAGACAGGCAGATTGGGTTGGACCCCCTTGCTCTCCTACGGGTTAGCCACGTGAGCTTGGGTGATTTATTTAACCTCACCGAGCCTTGGTTTCCCCACCTGTAATAGAGAAGCAGTAAGCCCTGCTTCCTAGGGAGGCAGTGAGGTCACCCCCAGCAAGAGCGCAGCTTAGTCAGCGCTCCGCAGGTGGTGGCTAGTACGGGCCCATGACCTAAGAACGAAACTGTATCTGTGCTTTACAATCACTGCGATTGATTATCATCAGCACATACTTACTGAATGCCTGTGAAGCTCAGAGCTCCATGCTTGGATTGTGGAGTCTCTGCCCCCAAGGAGTAGGTAGCCTGGGGCAGGATGAGGGGAATAAAGGACACGCATTCACACAGAGGAAGCTGACCACACCGGACCACATTTGACACACCGATCACTATCACCTGCAGCGTGGGCAGTGGGACTTAGAGGTGGTGGGACCGCTGTGGCCTGGCGGTGGGTTGAGCAGCTGTCAGCGCCCTCTGCCCAGGGCTTCAGCCCCACTCTCAGACTGGTTGGAAACGTGGCTGTGATACACGGAGGACTCGGAGAAGCCCTGAGAGTTTGAGCCTGGTTGACAGAGAGGGGCAATCTGAAGAAGAAGGTGGATTTGGAGAGGAAGATGATAAATCCTAGACATTTTGAGCTTGCAGTACGGGAAAAATATCCAAGTAGAGTGTCCAGCCAGCTGAGGGAAATCCAGGATGGGAAATCTGGAGGGAGATTAGGGAAGCATCTACATACAGGTGAATGGTGAAACCACAAAAGGAAGCGAGGTCTCTCAATAATAATAGGAACTGATGTGGGGGCAATCGCTAATATTTAGGAGGAGAAAAGTAAAAGTAGAACTTGTGAAGGAGGGAGGGATTTGAGGAGAATCAGGATATCATAGTTTCCCCAAAATCAAGGAGGCTAACAGCATCAAATGCTGCCTAGAGGTTTGGCCCGGACAGATGAGGCCTGAAAAAGACCCCTAGGTCTGGTGAGTAGGGGTGAGTGGTAACCACTGAGGTGGCAGGGGCGTGTGGGAGGAGCTGAAATGCAGGGCTGTAAGAGGTGACTGTGTGATAATGAGATGGAGAAGCAGTACATGTTAATACCTGTTCGAGAAGTTGTCAGTAAAGGGAGAAAGAGGAAAAGTTGGGGTAGGAGCAGGTTCAGGTCAAGTTTGATCCAGGATATGTGTGTTTGTGTGGAGCAGGAAATGAACAGGGAGAGGGAGAGACTGGAGATGTTGGCGAGGACTCTGTGAGGAGCCAGGCGGGCAGGAGGACCCTGAGAGCTCAGGACCAGGGATGGGTCCTTGGGAAGGAGGTTTGGCATCCCTTCCTCTGGAATAGGCGTGAGGGAAAAGAAAAGAAAAGGGTGAAAACACTGCTAATTTGAAATTTCAAAGATGAGGGTAAAGAAAAAGAGGGTAAATGAGGTATAGCAGAGACTTTTTATAATCTCCCAGTATCTGTTCCCCCTTTCATTTATGGTAAATAATATCCCCTCACCCCTCTAATTTTTAGCCCAGCAAATGGTTGTTTGAAAAGATACATTTCCTGCTTTCACTGAAGCTAGATATGAGCACGTGCCTACGTTTTGGCTGGTGGGATGCAATGGAAGTGAGGTGGATAACTTCTGAGAAGCTCCCATGAAGTGAAGGGTGGGCCCTTCTTCTCCCCTTTCCCTTAGTCCATTCAGCTGCTATAACAAATACCATGGACTGGGTGGCTTAAACAACAAACCTTTATTTCTCACAGTTCTGGAGGCTGGAAGGTCCAAGATCAAGGCACCGGCAGATTTGATGTCTGGTGAGGGCCGCTTCCTGGTTCACAGTGCCTTCTCACTACCCCTCGTGTGGCGGAAGGAGCTAGCTAGCTCTCTGGGATCTCTAATCAGGGCACTAATCCCCCTTATGAGGGCTCCACCCTCATGACTTAATCAGCTCCTGAGGCCCCACCTCCTAATAACATCACATTGGGGGCTAGAATTTCAATACAAACTTCAGGGGGACACAAATGTTCAGTGTATAATACCTCTTCTCCTTCCTTCTGGTTGAATTGTGAATATGATGGCTGGAGTTGGAACAGCCATTCTAGACTAAGTGGTATCCTAGAGAATACCCAGAGGTCAGGCAAGGTCAAGCAATGAAATAAGAAGAGGGAATCTTTGACCATTGTGGGATGTCTATAGCCCCGGGCTATCTTTCAGGGTAGATTTGGTCTCCATAAAGTCAGAATGGAGGCCATCTGTGCAGTGGAGGAATGGGAGTGTGAGCACAGGGCTGAGATCTAGAATAGCTGCTGAGAGGGGTGCTTTCAAAGATACACCTGAGGGATGCGGGGAAGAACCGCAGACCTAGGAGTTCCACACCAGGCCTGGCTGCCTTCAGAGCTGAGCAGAATCTCAGAGCAGATATTATCTGCTTGCAGGACCCCTGTTGGAAAGCTCTGGGTCAAGCTACAGAAAGGTCAGTTTGATATGGAAGAATGCTTTCAGTAGGTGCAGGGGAGTAGAAAGAGTCAAAGTCTTTAAATTCACACCAGGGAGCCAGGCTCAGTCAATCCTTTCTTGGGCTAACATTGTGGTATGGCATGAAGTATCACATAACCAATAACAATGATACTGCCGCCCATTGTATAGGGCCTTATTGGTTACCAAACACATTCCCTCCCCCACGTCCTTGTTAATATTAAGTTTTCTGAAGTGAGATATTAACAGTAAGAAAACTCAGCACTAACTCCTTTCTTGGGCTGGGCATTTAAAAGACTGTAATCAACTGGTATATTCCTATGCCTTGATAAGGTTTTGCTAGAGGAGTGGTTTAAGTTAATGAAGTTAAGTAACCCTTGTTGGGGCTCAGCGACCCAGTGCCCCAAGATACGGTGCTTTGACGTGCTGAACTGAACGAGAGGCCTCAAGGCCTCTCTGGCCGTCCCCCACCTCCCAAAGCAGAGGATGTAGTTGTTCTTTGAAGTTCCCTTATCTGCCTAAAGTCTGGACCTTCTATTAATCTGCCTTTTGTCAGTTGATTTTTCAACAGAACTTCAGAGGGCAAAGGGAAAGTTTTTCCTTGGCTCCTACATCCTGAAATAAACATGTAAGGGGAATTTATATTCAAGTCTCTAAGCAAAAATGTGTCCAACATAAAGTTAGCGGCTCTGTGGTCACATTTGAATTCAAGCAGCATCTCCGGCTGTTCATTTGCATTCTGGATCCCGCCTCCTCTGTGACCTTTAACACACGCAAGACACCGTCGTGTTCGTCTTCAACAATTTTTATTAGCATTGACTAACAACTTGTGAAATCATTGTCCAAAAATGTTTTTCGTTTGCAATGTCTTCCAATAAATATTTCACCATGAGCATTATTTTATAAATATTTAAAATTCCCCGAGAAACGATGTAACGCACACAGTCTTTCGCAAGTTCATCATGGAGTGAGCCCTTCCCGGGTGGGTGTCTGTACCTGTCCTCCCTCAGGAGTGGTTCCCTTTTCCGTTTGTGCAGAGCCCATCCATGACGGAGATGCTTCTCAAAGTACAGAATGCCACTGGAGAGCTGTACCTTGAAATTGGGATGGCTCAACAAGGGTTCCAGTATTTCCAGAAAGCATGGTCCAACCTGCTGTGTTTTTCACTCAGTGACTTAAAAGACAGCCAGAACTTGGTGAAGCAGAAAGGTACGGCGACACACGCAGAGGGGATGACCTCTTGGGTCGCACAGAGCTGGACTCCTCCTGGGCTATTCCCTTCTGGGAGAAAAGGGAAATGAACACGCGTGCTTTGTTGGCTTGGTGTGTTTGGGGGGCTGGTAGTGTATGAGTGTTGAACATGAAGCACTGCTCATTCTGTTGGTCCGCCCTTTTATAATGTCATAGCCCATGAGGATGAGCCTCAGAGAAGGAGGCTTCAGGCAGTGAGGGAGGGCCATCAGAGCTCGACTCTGAAGCCAGCCTGTCTGGGTTTAAATCCCGTGTCTCCACTTATTAGCTCTCTGTGCCTTTAGACACATTACTTATACTTTCTGGGTCACAGCTTTCATATTGGTAAGGTAGGGATGAAATAACATCTATATCCCATATTGTTGTGAGGCTGGAAGCACACTGAGTGGTGCCTGGTAGGTAGGTAAGTACTCGCTGATGAATGGTGGTCATTATTTTATTCTCCAGCATTTGATGACTGAGGCTGCTGTGGTACCACTGATTTAGCAGAGACAAAGAATTTTCAGTAAACTAAGATATTGAGCAATTCTGACCTATTGATTTATAGTTAGACTGAGGGCTCTAGACTTTGTCATACTTAACATGGCTGTATCTGTTAGCTTTTTCGCATAACAAACCCTTCCAAAACTCTGTGGCTTAAAGCGACGTTTACTTTTGCCCATGAATCTATGGGTCAGCTGAGGGGTTATCCTGGTCTAGGGTGGGCTCAGCAGATTTGGGCATGGCTCAGGCAAGTGTCTGAGGTTGGCTGGCAGGGCAGGTGGGGCCGGCTGGCCTAAGAGGGCCACACTTAGATGACGGGGGTGGCTGGGCCACGTGTTCCTCATCCTCCAGGAGGATAGCCCAGGCCTGTTCACTTGGCACTCCCAGGATTCCAAGAGGGAGAGCAGAAGTCTGGACTTAGGCTCACAACTGGGACAATACCCCCTTCCACTGCATTCGATTGGTCAAAGCAAGTCCCCAGGCTTTATTCACCTCTCAATGGGGAGAGGTAGAGAGTAGCATCGCATGGGGGAGTTGGGTACGGCTGGTGTGGAGACTTGAAGCTGTTTTTGCAATCTGCTACCATGGCTAGAAGCTCAAAGATCACCTTGGGCAAGCTACTTACCCTCTCTAGAGTTCTCATCTCTAAATTCGCTTTTATAGTGTTAGTTATCATTTGTTGAATGCTTACTATGTCCAAGGCACTTTATGCTGATGATCTCTTTTATCGTCAAATATCCCCCATGCAGTATGTGTTGTTACCCCTCTTTTACAAATAAGGAAGCTGAAGGTCAGAGATTAAATAACCTAAACCACTTTAGCTCCTGCAGCTAGTCAATCTGAAGCTGGGAGTCCAAGCCAGGCCTCTCTGACTCCAAAGGCTGTCTGGGTAACTCCTTGCTGCACAGATTCTCCTCTAGTCATTTATGAAGCTCTAATCCTTGGTATACAGAGTCTAGCTGCCGAGTTGTTGTCCCGATGTAGGCAGGCCTGGTCACAGGCACGCTGGGGCCTTGGTGAGCAGGGGAATCCAGGGTGGAATCAGGGCCACTTCTGTGGGACCTGGGCCTGGCCCTCCAGAGGCAGCCAGACAGACCAGAGTGTAGAGTTCCAAGGGACCAGGCAAACTGGCTTGGTATAGACAAGTGGGCTAAGCCCAAGGAGGCCAAATCGGCAGCGGTGTGAGGTGGAGGTCTTGGTGGAATGGGATGCTGGGAAGTATCAGTGCTGTTAGCGGTAGTCTCCGTGGGAACATCCTGTAGTTCTAGTCCCCTGAAAGGGTCAGGTGGGGATTCAGGGCCTGAGCAAGAAGATGAAGGGGAGGAAGTGAGGATTCCAGCCTGGGTTCACACATTTAAGACGTGTTTACTGAGCACCTGCTATGCACCAGGCACTGTGCTGAGTCCAGAACAGTGATCAAGACAGAAACACCAACTCTGCCCTCCAGGGGAGGTGGCACACAAAACCCAAGTGAGCCAGCCCATGAAATGATTACACGATGTCATAAATGCAAACAAGAGGTGGAGTTGGAGTGTCAGTGTGTGTGGGGGGCACTTGTGAAAGGGTGGTCAGTATGCCTCTTTGGGGAGAGGACATTTAAGCTGAGACCTAATGGACTGCAGGAGCCACAGTGTTGAGGGAGGGGGCAGTCCTGGCAGAGGGAAGAGCATGTGCAGAGGTGGGGGAGGGCCAAGCCTGTCCTGGGAATGGAAAGAAGCCTCAGCAAGCAAAGGCAGGAGGCAGCCAGACCCTGATGGTGCAGGGCCTCGGGCAGGCATTTGGATTTTATTCTGAGTGGGAGGAGAAGCCATTGCAGGGAGTCAGGGTGGGGAGGACACCCTCTGATGTCTGTTTTAAGATCACTTTTGCTGCCGTCTGGAGAATGGATTACATGGTGGGTAAGAAGGGACACAGGGAGACCAGTTATGTGACTGTCCTGCCCTGATGTCCAAGCACAAGGCATGAGGCCCTGGGTGGGGGGCAGGGAAGGGTGCAGGGGGCACTGGGTAGTGAATTAGATACATTAATGATGGTAAGAGGTGCTTCTTGATAACTTAGTGCTAATCCTTCCTAATTAGGCCTGAATTTCATAGCACAGGGCATTAACTTGGCTTTTCTGTGCTGCTAGCAATGCTCTAATAACACCTTCTCGGAACATTATTGTGTTAGTCTGCTAGAGCTGCCATAACAATGTACCACAGACTAGGGGGCTTAAACAATAGAAACTTATTTCTTGTACTTTTGGAGGCTAGAAGTCCAAGGTCAAAGTGTCAGCAGGTTTGGTTTCTCCTGAGACCTCTCCCCTTGGCTTGCAGATGGCCGCCTCCTCCTTGTGTCCTCACATGGTCTTTTCTGTGCGTGTGTGTGTGTGTGTGTGTCCCTCCCCTAAACTCCTTTGCTTATAAGGACACCAGTCCTTTTGGGTTAGATCCCACCTTAATGACCTCATTTTAACCTAATCACCACTCTAAAGACCCTGTCTGCAAATACAGTCACATTCTGACGTGCAAGCATTGAGGGCTTCAACATATAAATTTTGAGGGACCTCAATTCAGCCCAAACAATTATCATACTTCTTTCTCTTCCTGTAACAGAGTATGGTTTAAGAAACGCTTTTTACTTTTTAGGAGTCTGTATTATTGTCAAAATATATAACTCTAAATAAAGGAACAAAATTGCTAGGCTTTTGCAAAGAGTACATCCCCAAGGCAGTGTGGCGTATCTAGGTACAACCCGTTATTGAATGATCGATTGATTGAAACAGAATCTCACTCTGTTGCCCGGGCTAGAGTGCAGTGGCATCATCATAGCTCACAGCAACCTCATACTCCTGGGCTCAAATGATCTTCCTGCCTCAGCCTTCTGAGCAGCTGGGACTACAGGCATGTGCCACCGCGCCCGGCTAATTTTTCTGTGTTTTTAGTAGAGACTGGGGTCTCACTCTTGCTCAGGCTGGTCTCGAACTCCAAAGCTCAAGTGATCCTCCTGCCTCGGACTCCCAGAGTTCTTGGATTGCAGGTACCGAGCCACCACACCTGGCCGCAGCCCATTATTTATTAATTGGGCTTGTGGGACTTACTCATGTGTTCTTGTTATAAGGCTGCATCATTTTATTGTATCTTATTACAGGACCCACTGGCTGCCTTCTGTAGAACTCAGTTGCCATGGTGATGACCGGCTTCACCACCTTCATATTCTCACTCAATTTCTGACCTGTTTATTGGCAAAACAGACTCAGAATTCAGTTTCAATCTATTGTCTTGGCTCCTTGACCCTGTAACTGCTGTGCACAGACAAAAGCTTTATATGAAAACTAAGCCCCATGCAGGGTAGGTCAATAGTTGATTTATTAAGAAAAAACCTGGCTATCGGCAGTGATGAAGAAATGATATTAAAGCTAATGTATATGGACATCTTAACTCTTTCATCGAAACAACCTTAAGCATCCTATTCTTTGCCAAAATTTATTCCCTGCAGTCAGAGTGCTGTATAACCTGGCAAAGTCAGCGTCTGAGGAATACTTAAAAGAAAATGACATTTTGGGATATGCTACTGAAGTTTCCAAGTTATTGGACAACAATCCCCGTGATCAAGCTACAATGAAATACATCGAAGGTGTTCTGATGTAAACATACGGTTTTTAAAAATTTTTTTTTGTTTTCTGTACTAGCTTTTATTATTATAATTAATATGCTTAACTCACACCTGTTAATCTACTACCCACCTAACTGATTTGGTTAAAAAATGGTCATCTTTTGCATTTCCATTCTATTGCTTAGTGGTTCTCAATTAGGGGCAGTTTTGGACCCCTCTCCACCCAGGGGACTTTTGGCAACGTCTGGGGACATTGTCATTGTCATAACTGGAGGAATTGTTATTGGCATCTAGTAGGTGGAGGCCAGGGGTGATGCTAAACATTACACAATGCACAGGACGGCCGCCTACAACAAAGAATTATCCAGCCCAAATGTCAATCGTGCTGAGATTGAAGAGTGCTGTAGTTGCTTTATAAAGATGTGTGCGCTGTCTTCTTATAAATCACATCAAAATTCTTGCATCTTTACTATTATAAATTGCTCTTTTTTATAGCTTCAAGGACAGATTTTTACACAAAATAAAGGATATTTTATAAGAATTATTTTTGATAGCACAATGAATGTAGCCAACATGCTCCATAAATAACACATGTGTTTTATTTTCAGGTTCGTTGCCGGAGACACTTCTCTTGCAAAAACGAAACTTCAGGAGTGCTTAAATATCAGGAGAGCCTTGTTTAGCGAGAAAAACATGCTAGTTGGAGAAATTATGGAATTTTTAGCAGATTTACTATTTTTCCTTCCAGGAGATAGCGAAATGTAAGTTTTTATGAAATGTTTCAAGAAATGTGTCTCCCCTCCCCACGCTTGCCTCCCAAAAAACTCCACCAGTGGAGGGAGGTCTGGGGTTACCCATTAGGAGTAACTCTGGTGATACTTCTCTGTCTCCAGCCTGGCTCAGAGAGCTGGGGGACTCACCCTGCCTGAGACTTCTGTCCCCATCTGTTTGTCAGGACACTGGCCATCGTGTATTCAGAAGGAGCTCTTGGCCCATGAGTGGTGTAGAGGTTTTGGCAGTAGGGAAAGAACAAAGGAGCATGACGTTGTCATGAATGTTACCAATGTCACTCACAGGCCTTGCGAGGAAGATGCACTTTCTTCAGGGCTCTATGCAGGCCTCCGCCATGGCCGTTGTTTCTGGTCCCACACTGCCCTGGTCTGTCTCTTCACAAGACTTAGGCCAGAGCCTGCAATGCCTCAGGTTGTGCTCACCTGCTGCCCCTCGTTGCTCAAAGAGCCCTCTTGTTCTCTTGCAATACGTGGGGTTCTCCTCAGCTCCCCACAAGAGACATCTCAGCTTAAAAGAGGGTTGTAGGTATTACCCTCTGGATCTACTTAGTGTGAGCACCTGCCAGGGCTGACCACTTCTCTTGGCAGGTTGGGATGGGAGAAGGTTCTTTGTGAATCCACAGGGAGCCGTGCACAGCCTTCCTTTGGCCCAGCTTCCACCCTTTCGTAGCAGATTCTGCTGACTGAATGGTCAGAGATACTCTAGGTTAAATTGTGAAGTTGTCAAGTTTTGTTGTTGTAGTTCCTTTTCCCTCCGTTCTATGTTCCCTGGCTTGCTTTTCCATTTCAGTTTTCCACTTTCCCCGAGATCATCTCCCTCTCACCGGGTAGGTGACCTCTTCGGCTTTTGCAAGAGTCTCTAACATTTAAGTGCAAATCAGTATTGACCCTTTCTAGAAGGTACTCAAAAGGTAAACACCTTTCAAAGAATGGCCCAAATCAGGGAGGATCTAAGGGTAGAACATCAGGTGCCGTGTAGTGGTAGGGAGATGGTGGGCTCTGAGGTCTGATTGCCTGGGACCACATTTCGTTCCTGCCACTTAGTAACAGTGAGACGTTGGGCAAGTGCTTAACATCTTGGTATCTCATTCACTTGCTCATTGGTAAAATGAGAGTAATAAGAGTATCTTCCTTGCCGGATTACCGTGCGGATTAAGAGACCCTCTATGACGAGAGCAGGGTACGAGCTGCAGCGGCGGGAGTCATGGCAGGACAAGCATTTAGAAAGTTCCTACCGCTTTTTGACCGAGTATTGGTTGAAAGGAGTGCAGCCGAAACTGTAACCAAAGGAGGCATTATGCTTCCAGAAAAATCTCAAAGAAAAGTGTTGCAAGCAACAGTAGTGGCTGTTGGATCGGACTCTAAAGGAAAGGGTGGAGAGATTCAACCAGTTAGTGTGAAAGTTGGAGATAAAGTCCTTCTCCCAGAATATGGAGGCACCAAAGTAGTTCTAGATGACAAGGATTATTTCTTATTTAGAGATGGTGACATTCTTGGAAAGTACGTAGACTGAAATAAATCACTATTGAAATGGCATTGACATGAAGCTCATTCCACTGAAGTTCTGAAATCCTTCATCATGTAAATAATTTCCATGTCTCTCTTTTATAATAAACTAATGATGTCTAAACTGCTGACATCCCGTGTTTAAAATCTAGTTTCACTGTAGTGATACAAAGATTTCCAAATAAAAATATGTAAATGGAAAAAAAAAAAAAGAGAGACCCTCTATGTAAAGAGTTTAACGGAATGCCTGGCACACACCAAAGGAGTTCAATAAATTGAGTCAGTAGTATTATTTGGCTCCTTGGCAGGTGATTTTGATACCCCAGGCACTTGAGACCACATAAGCCTCCTCTTACTCATCTTAAGACCAGCCCTGTGAGCAGAGAACAGGACTTTCTTTAGAGAAGCAAAAAGCTTGACCGTAGAACTGATTGCCTCGCAAAAGAAAAATCTAAACACGTGGCATGCTGACTGAGTCATCTCTCCTGCCTGGCCGCCCCACCCCAAATCCAGAGCTGGTGGGGCATGAATCACGGGACACTGAGTAACGCTGGGCCATTCCACAGGGACGGCCTCGATGTCAGAGGACCCGACCATACATGGATGCCTCCCGCCCAGGCCTCGTCAGTGGTCAACCTTCTGAAGCCATGGGGAAGTCTTTCTCCTTGTCGAAGGCTGTCCTTAGGGGACTGCCTCTTCCACACTGGTTAAAACCCGGAGAGATTTTGCCATGCAACTCGACTCACCTCTCAAACCTGTGTAGATCGTTTGCCCTGGTGGCCGGGGCTCCTGAGGCCGAGCTCATGCACTACAGAAATCATCCAGGGGACCTGGGGGCCCTGCAGAAGCCGGGTGTGTAGGGCTGGGCAGATGAGGTCGAACATTCTCAGTGAAATGATTATTGTCTACTCTTTCTTAACTTTTTGGCCATCTGTCAGTGGCCATCCTTTCATCAGTGTCCTCCTCACAGTCAAGTTCCTTTACTTCCTCACTTCCCACTTTCTGGCCTTGGACTTCTTCCCCCACCCGGCTCCATTTTGTCTGCTCTTATGAAAGTCATCAGACACATCCCCGAAGTGTCCCTTTGCATTTTTATCTTGTCGGCCCTGTCCTCTGAAGGATTTGACAGTGTGGGTCATGTCCTTCCTGAAACTGTACTCTCCTGAGTTCTGAGTACTGTCCCTCATGGATATCCTCTCTGATGATGCTGTCTCAGTCTCTTTTGTGGCTTCCTCTTTCTCTCCCTGCCTCTTGCCCAAATATCGGCATCCTGTTGAGCTTGCCTTTGGGCTCTATGCTCGTCTCAGTCTGAGCACCTCAGCCCCTCCAGTGCCCAGGGCTTCAGCTGTTGGTCCATAGGTGAGGTTTTCTTGTCTCCATCTCCTTCCTGGGCCTGTATTTATTGTCAGCTACAGACAGGTGCCTCCATCTGCCTATCGGACATCTGCATTTGAGTGTTCCACTGGCATTCCAGGGTCAACGCGCTCAAGACTGGACACATCCACCCCTCACTGCCCGAGTAAATGCTCCTTCTCTCATCTCACTCAGTACAGACACCAATGATATAATGATACATCTTAACCATATTTGTTATCAGTCACTGTGCTAAACACATCCCATCTATTTTCTCATTTAATCCTCATAACTCTCTTGTCCTCATTTTCTTTTTTCTTTTTTCTTTTTTTTTTTTAGATAAGGTCTTGCTCTTTCACCCAGGCTGGAGTGCAGTGGCATGATCATAGCTCACTGCAGCTTCAAACTCCTGGGCTCAAGCGATCCTCCTGCCTCAGCCTCCCAAGTAGCTGAGACTACAGGTGTGCACCACCACACCCGGCTAATATTTTAATTTTTTTGTAAAGATGGAATCTCGCCATGTTTTCCAGGCTGGTCTTGAACTCCTGGCCCTAAGATCCTCCCGACTCGGCCTCTCAAAGTGCTGAGATTACAGGCATGAGCCACCGTACCTGGCCTATTACCCCATTTTGAACATAAGAAAGTTGAGACTTAGGAAGTTAAGATGCTTGCCCAGCTTTTAAGTGGCAGAGCCAGCGTTAGCACCTGGGAAGTCCGATCGAAAAGCCTCTGTGCCCGTTACCACATCTGCCCAGCGTTAGAGCCTGAGTGCTTAATCACGTCACTCTATGCAACACTCCCAGCATCAGCGCCACCACATCCAATGTGGCGCCAAGTCTTAGCAGGTCTCTCTTCACATCCGTGGCCACTGCATCAGCTCAGACCGTCATCGTTTGTTCTTCCTCTGGACTAACTAGTCCCCTGCCTATAGCCTCACCTACTTCGGTTTGTCCTCCCTGCGTCTATGCTGGCAGATTTTTCTCAAATGTAAATTTGATTACATCATTCTCTTAATGAAAACTCTCCAATTATTAAAGGCCCGACCCTTAGGTTTGCACACAAGGTCCTTCTTGGGTGGACCCTGCTTCACCCTCCAATCTCCCCTCCTACCTCAGGAAGTTCCCTAAGGGCCAGGATTACTTTTACCCATATTTGCTTCCCAGTCCTAGCACCAACATTCAGTGAATGTTTGTTGAGTGAATGAATGAATGAAAGCCACGCCTCTGCAATGCAAAATTTGAATTAAATTTCTCTTTTCTAGATCCCAAAGGAAGCAAGTAATTGAATATTATAAACAAGTGATAAAAATAAAGGAAAATGCAGACACTCTGGCCAACTCCTCGCTCATCAGGAAGCAGCTGAGCGTCAGCCTCAGCGATACCTTGTGTAAATTAGGTAATTGGTCCAATCTATTTCTGTTATAAGCAGGTGACTTTTTCTTTGTTTTACCTGCATACTTTGTTTATTTTTTAAAAAGTGTCCATTTTTGAAGAAAGCAACTCCTGTTTCATTAACTTTCAGCTATTTTTTGCTACCTATTTACCTTCCATTATTAGGCAAGATATCTTTTAAAAATCTTTTCCATCTCATTTCTCATTCTTTTATAGGCTAACCACCATGCCCAACCATACCCCTCTCCCCACTTTCTTCAAATACTGTCTAAAGAAATTGTTTGTACTAGACATGCGTAGCCTTTTCATACTTGTTCATGATGTGATGCTAAAGTTAACACGTGACCAGAAATAACAAGATGGCTTTTCATGGGGCCCACCCTTGATTTTAGCAATATGATGTAGGTCTCAGTCCTCAGACCTGGCCCGGAGATTTGAAGGCCAGGTCTACTTAAAGATAAAAATTGAAAACTTAAAATGAAATTTAAAAATTTGGCTTTCAATCCCACCAGGAGGGCTGGGGGTTCTGTTCATTTATTCCTCTTGCTACTTGTTGCTTCTGTTACTACTGTTTTGTTCCCCTTTATAGGAGGAGTTCCAATTCTTTTTTTTGAGTTTCTTCGACCAAAACGTTGATATTATTACTTGCAGTTTATGGCAACTATTGAGTTTCTTCTTCACTGGTGCTGGCTCAGTTAGGTGAGATTTATTCACATCATACAGGCAGTCTTCCAGGGTCACTGTTGAAAAACACCTCAGAGGCCTCATGAGAGAAGAGCTCTACTCTTCAGGGTTTGCCAGGGACCTTATCTATTTACTGCCTTGGTACTTATTTGGCCTGGTAACCTATTAGCTTGTTGCTGCCAACTTGGAAAGTGAGGAGAACAGAGAGTCGAGTTGGAGGCTGCAGACAAAGCTTGGACAGTAAGCTGGAGACGGACCATGCACAGCGGGAAGGTGGTGGGCAGAGCAGAGGTAGCTGAGGGTCTAGTCCCACAGGGCTGGACTTCTCAGCTTTTCTGTCTTGGCTGGGTGGGTTACCAAACTGTGCCAAACCGAGACTCTCAACCCTTGAGCAGATGGGCAGGGATGGAGCTTCTAGACTGGTCTTCTCCAGCCTTGAGTAGATTTGTTGATTTTAGTAGGCTATACAAAAATTCTCATTTTCCATAAGTGCCACAACTAGAAAAATTTTAAAACACTATCAGGAGTCCTGACATCTCATTGCCACAAGGCAATCTGTATTTCAACCTAAATAAGTGGTTTTTAAGTAGAGGTGATTTTGCCTTGCCAGGACAAAAGTCTGGGGAAATTTTTGATTGTCATGACTGGCGTGGGGGGTGGGATGGGAACACTGCTTTCATTTCGTGGGTTGTGGCCAAGGATGTGGCTGAACATTTTACAATGCCCAGAACAGCCCCCACAGCAAAAAATTATCCAGCCCTAAATGTCAGTAGTGCTGAAGCTGAGAGACCATGACCTAAACCAGCCACCTTCTACAGCATGTGCTTGCCATCCGTTTTACAGTAAAATATGATTGCTTTCAGCCTAGTCAGTTGAGGCAAAAAAGGCTTAAAATGCCTGATATCTGTATGAAAGAGTATTTTCAGTGTATAGATTTAGGAGTGTACGTGCATTTTTTTAGTGTTTCTAGGCTGAGTGCATGAAGCATTTTGTTTACACACAGAAAATGCAGATACAATCTAGAGAAAATTTATGGAAAAGGGACTCATATAGCTAATCTGGTTGCTTCTTATAATACGCTGTTATGTAACAGATTTGGTGTCTGGTCTGTGATGGAAGTATAATATATTTGTTTACTTTCAGATGAGAAGGCGTCTGTAATAGTAGCCATCGCAGTGTTTTTGTGACTTCTTAAACAGGTCCTTATACTATTTTTCAATTTTGCAGTCAATTTACAATGTGATTAAGGAGTCATTTCCTGCCACCATTTCTTGCCACCACTATCTCCTGCTGTTGACTGAAGTTGATTCATTTAACATGAGGCCCACTTATGGCTTTCAGGGACGTTGCAGATGGTTAATTCAGCTGTTAAAGTGAGAATCAGTCATGTGCTTTTGTTTCAACTGGTGACAGTGAGAGCAAACCAATATTATCACTTCACAAAGACAGGAGTGTTGGGAGGGAAAGTAGACTGTTTATGGAGACCTCTGAATCAGTTGTCCTTTAATATATTAATATAAGAAGTATTTTTAGTTTTCCTACCTTTAGTGGAAATTTTCTATCTAAATGGAAATGCGCCTAAGTGGACCCCATAAAATAAGAAATAAGCCAGAGCCACATACAGTTGGGACTCCTTACCATTCATGAGTTTTAAAGATGTCTTGGGCCCTCTGTAGTAGAAGTGTTATCCACAGTTGTTAAAGCAGTTCTCTTAGAAGTCACAGATATGTACTCTTTCATTGAGAAGGGGAAAAAAGAGAACTATGGTATACAGATGGTTGCACTGTATTTGTTCAGCAAGCCTTCAGTTTAAGTGCTTTATACATTGTAAGGCATGTCAGAGTTGTAAGGTCGTATTTTATCTTACCTGATTAGTTTGTGGATCTGGGGTAGTTTGGGAGAATCATTCACCCTGTAAAGAAAAACAACATGCCTCGCGCTCTTGGTGCACACAGCATGAAGCTGCCCACGGGAATGGCAGCTCCATTGCAAATCACTGCTTGCATCTGCCTTTGTGACTTTGGCTTGGGGGCTCATGTATGAAACTGTTTGTTTCCTTTGTCTGTAGCTTGTCTCCCTTCTGGGAAGGATCCTGGGGTGCTCTGCAGGGAGGCTGCCTGTTACTTTGAAATGGTCCCCTCAGTCCCCCAATGTGGCTTTTATGAATGCCATATGGCCTGTATTTTAGTTAATGTCATCCCAAACATACTTTCTAAATTGGTGAAAATCTGTTTTGGTCTTTTCTGAATGCAGTAACAGACAAACAAACAAATAGATGGACACTAGGTTCCTTGTGCTCAAAGGACTATACTAAATGCTTTGCAGGATTCAGAAACAAAAGAAGGTAACTGCCTTCAAGCAACTTACCATTTTGTTAGGACACAAAGCAAAACCTAGAATAAAAAAAAATACAACACATTAAGGATTTAAAACATAGTCTGGCTGGAGGGGACTGAACTAGATTTTGGCTTTAGGTTGGCCATAATCAGCCATGTGACCTTTGGCAAGTCACAATGTCTCTGGCCCAGGTCTGTCCCTGGGTCCCACCTGTAAAATAAGTGTTAAGTTCCTAAAGATCCCCAAGAGAGTTAATATTCCACAATTAAATATAAAGGAAGGCAGTGATCTATAGCAAGAGGTTTTTCAAGGAAAACCTCTTGGGAGGGACCCTTAAGGAAGTAGAGGGTGTAAATTGTCCGAGAAGGGGACTTCTAGGTGGGGAGACTGCATGCACAAAGGTAGGAACAAACAAGATGTGGAGGGGACCAATTGAGAGCTGTCAGGACGGGTTATGAGAAAGTGTCCAGAGGCTGGGCATGGTGGCTCATGCCTGTAATCCTAGCACTCTGGGAGGCCAAGGCGGGAGGATCACTTGAGCTCATGAGTTCAGGAGCAGCCTGAGCAAGAGCGAGACCCCGTCTCTACTAAAAATAGAAAAAAATTAGCTGGGTATGGTGGTGCATGCCTGTGGTCTCAGCTACTCGAGAGGTTGAGGCAGGAGGACCGCCTGAGCCCAAGAATTTGAGTTTGCTGTGAGTTAGGCTGATACCACAGCACTCTAGCCTGGACAGTAGAGCGAGACACTGTCTCAAAAAAAAAAGAAAGTGTCCAGAAAGAGGGGGCGGTGGGAGGTGGGGTGGGAAGGGGTGAAGAAGAAGGAAAACAGGCAGTGGTGGGAGAGCTGAGGCAGTGCACTGACTTGAAGTAAGTCCTGTGCTATAGGCAAGTGGAGATTTAAGACCAAAAAAGTGTTGGGGGCCAGTCATCCTCTAAAGGTCTCCTTCTAGCTAGGAGATTGTTTTGGAAATTCTTCAGAATCATTTAGATCTCATCAAGGCTGTCTATAGGTGCACAGTGAAGAATTCTTTTTCCACCTTTTGTAATTTAACCCCCACCCCATTACCACCTAAGGTACTAAACATAGTACAAGTTGAGTATCCCGAATCTGAAAATCCAAAATCCAAAATGCTCCAAAATCCAAAACTTTTTGAGCACCAATATGATGCTCAAAGGAAATACTCATTGGAGCATTTTGGCTTTTGGATTTTTGAATTAGGGATGTTTAATGAATAAGCATAATGCAAATATTCCAAAATCCAAAAAAATCTGAAATCTAAAACACTTCTGGTCTCAAGTGTTTTAGATAAGGGATACTCATCCTATGCTTTACTGTCTAAAATTGTATATTAATTGTTCACTAGGCTTTTTTTTTTTTGACTGTCTCCTTTGCTAAAAGAAGAGACTTGATCTGTCTTCTCTACCATTGTACACCTTACTCTTAGAACAGTGGCTAGCACCTAGTACGTGTTCCATAAACATTTGCCAAGTGAATGAATGTGTGATGGAAGAAATGCCTTAGCCAATTGAGATTTATTCTCCTGCTTTAGAAAAGCAAGCATTGATTACTAGGGCATTTGAATGTTAATTACTTGTATTCTTATAATTAATTCAATTGTTCATTCATGAATTCATTCAACAAATATTTACTGTACCTGTTAGGTGACAATCTCTAATTAGTTCCTGGGGGTATATGAGTAAACAGGATGGACAGAGACCAACACTGCCTTCACTGAGCCCACAATGGGGGAGAAGGCTGTCAGACAACTAAATACACACTTGTTTTACTGTGATTGTGGAAAGTGTTACTATGGAGATGACAGTTAGATAGCTAAACACACAATGGCTTGACTACAATTGGGGAAAGTGCTATCATGGGAAAATACAAGTACTAACAGGGGACTTTGAGCTGTCAGATGGAGGGAGATGGGTTGGGTGCATCTCAGGAAGTGATGCGGAAATTGAATCTGCAGGATAAGAAGTTGCTCACTACGTAAAGTAGGGGGAGAAGAAGGAGAGGAGTCATTCAGGCAGTGGGAACAGAATTTTCGTGGCTGGAGTGCAGAGAGCAAAGCTGGGGGTGGTGGTGCACGAGGAGGATGTTAGAGGGGGTGGGGGGCTGGGTCACAGGCTTCCCAGGCCCTGTCAAGGATTTGGGATGTTACCGTATGAGCAGCTGAAAGCCAGTGCAAGGTTTTTGCAAAGTAAGTAAATGTCAGGACCCTAGAGTCATTCTTCTAGCATAGTCTTCACAAGATATTTCTAATATCATATTCTAAAATAATATTGTGAATCCAGAGTCATGAAGGAGGGCAAAGGACACTTTTATGACACTCATTTTCTATTCCTTTCCAAGGTGCATATTTTGACCTCTCAAACAGACTCAACTCCAGGGGGCAGGGGCCTTGTTATTTATTCTTTGTATGCTCAAAGCATTAGAAACAACACTAGCTGTACACAAGTGCTCTGTCTCTGCAGGAAGGCTGCGAAGTGGATAAACAGGTTCTTTCTGGGTATTTATGAGATTTACCTTGGGTTATTCAACAGAAATGATGGCTCTGCTCCAGGCTAATGATATTGAGAAAAACAATCCAATTGTAATTTTACCTGGTGAAAACAATAATCTTTAGTTGACTTTTCAGATCTTATTTTAGGTTACAGATTAACAGTCATAATTGCTATCTTGAATGTCTTGGTACCTTCCTTAATCTTTATTATTATATTTGATCAACATGTAGAGTACAGTATAAATCTTTCAAGGTATATGAAAATAATGGACTTCCAGCAATTTTTGATAATTCATATATTAATTATAATCACATTTTTATGCATGAGACTATCAAAATCATATATTAAAATGACAGATTTGTGAGGTGACAAGTTCAAAAATTTTGTTTCTTCTTCTGATCAGTTTTGTGAGGCACTTATTCATAAATGAAATCTCTTTTTATTTAGTATATCCTTTATAGTTCATCTCCTTTCAACTTTGATCCAATTTCAAGTACAAACCTTAACCTAAAAAAAATGTCAATTCCAGAAATTTTAACAGGAACCCTGACTATGAAATGAGGGTTTTTGTGAGTTATGTCTCAAGCTACCTCTGACACAGAGCCATCTTATTGCTCTTCTTTGACGAGTGTTTTACATTTGCCTATTGAGAAACCATTTCTGTGGGAGAAAATAATAGAAACGTGGCTTTTCAGACTCCATTATATCAAGCTGAGTGTTCTGTACTGAATTGTTCTGGATGAAGTGTGGTGGATGAACACTATGTTACTTTTCTCTCCCTGGGATTCTTTTGAAAAAGAAATGTCAACCCTCTTAGTCAAATTTAGAAGGAAGAAATTAAACAAAGGCTCTAGTGGGTGACCCTCAGAAGGGGCAGTCAGTCCCTTCTCTTCTCTTAATTTAAAAATGCTCAGCTCAGGTAGAACCCTCTTCTCTATAGCAGTTGGTTCCTTAATACAAAAATCAGGTAAGTGATACAGATACACCTTACATTTTAATTTTAATTTTAACATAAATGTCTATTCTTTTCACAAATTTTTTAATGTAGAATTAAGGTCTCTCTCTTTCTTTTTTAAATGGGTCCTCTGGAATTAGATATCATCTTTCTCAAAATGCACCCACCATTTCTAGTTTTGGCTTCTAGAACAATTGTGATGCAGTCTGTCTGCAGGATCCTTCTAAATTGCTACCTTTTCCCCCTTCAATCTTTTGCAGTTGTCTTGTCCACTCATCATTTGAATTTATTTTTTTTAGCAGCTCATGGTATTGAGTCTTTCCAAAACATTCAGTCTGGTTTCCATAGAAAGCAACTCCTTTTCATTTCACACTCATATAGTATTAGTTTGTTTTATACTTAATTACCTAATTAGACTGACAAACCCAACTGACTCTGAGTCATGCAGGAACTGAGCTATTGGGGACAGAAGTAAGCCAGCAGGGTAGAGATGACCTACTAGCTGCAGGCATCGAGTGTGCCCTGGGTGTCAGGGAGCATGTTTTGTAGAGGATGTGTAGGGCCCTGGTTAATCCAGCAAGCCAGTTTAAATGTGTTAACAGAGAATACTTTTTATTTGTTGTGTAGTTTTAATCATTTTTAATGGTTTATAAATTTGCTAATGCTATTGATTGCAGGAAAATGGCAAGTAGGCCTCATAAGCTTAGAAAACTTTTAAACCTGGAAGGGACTCTAGAGATTGCTGAGCCAATTTTAAAGCTGAGGAAATAGCAGATGTGTCATATGACTTGCCCCAGTACATTTGTTCAGACAATCCTATGAATTAAATGTTATAATCATTGAGGCTCACAAGTGGCATTCCAAAACCTCGCAGCTAATAAGTAATAGATTTAGGACTTGGAATCTTGTCCTCTGACCCTAAATCCCAAGGCTTTCCCACTGTGGGCTCTAGGAGTTTGTGGTCTTGAGAAGACAAACACATAAGGATAGCTGCAATGCAATGTGTCGTGTACCGTGCCAGACATTGGAGAGGGCACAGGGAAGCACATGACAGAGGCAACAAGGAAGACTTTCTGGAGAAAGTGACTTAGGCCATGAGTGCTGACAGATACCCGGTGAAGGAGTTTAGGAAGAACATTTTAAGTAAGAATGATCAGCATGAACAAAGTAAGGAAAGGTGAATCAGGACGGTGTGAAACTCTGGAATGGGAGGCTTGGGGAATGATGTTGGAGTCATCAGTAAAGTTTAGGGCAAAGAGAATCTTTTCTACCATGCTCAAGGGTTTGGCAGGGGAGCTTCTGTAGGATTTCCAGCACTAAGGACATGAGTAGATTTGTGTTTTAGATACAGTACTTTTGTGGCCAAATGGGGGATGGAATTGGTAAACTAAGACAGGGATAGTAGAAATGGAGAGAAACAGTTGAATTTGAGATTTAGTAGGTAAACCCAGCAGGGCTTAGTGCTTGATTGGATGTGGGAGGTGAGGCAATGGGAACAGTCAAAGGCATCTCCTAGTTTATGGCTATGCCATAGGCCAGTGCAACTGGGTGGATGATGCTGTTGCCCTTGCAGGACAGAGAGCACAGTTTGGGAGAAGGGGTGGGAACCACAGTGAACTAATTTTGGGCATGTTGAATCTGAATTTCCTATCCAAGTGGAGACATTCAGTAGGCAGTAGAATATAGGAATCTGGTGGTTAGGAGCTAGAAGACTGAGCCAGAGAAAACATTTGGGAATCCTTAGCATATGCTTGGTGGCTCAGCCCACTAGAATGGTTGAAAGAACCAAGAAGAATATAAGACAAGATGGTGGCAAGACATAGAACTTGGGAGAATGTCAGTATTTAAGAGGTGGGCAGAGGAAAGGGTTGTAACAAAAGATGAAACATGGCCCCAGAGGTAGGCTGAGAATCAGTAAAATCATGGAAGTCAAAAAAGGAGAATGTTGAAAAATGACCACCAGATTGAGAACAGACCATTATGTTTAGCAACCCAAAGTTCACAGGGAACCTTGGTAGTAGGCACAAAAGCCTGTTTAGGAGAGAACAATGAATCTGTTTCATCTGCCCAAAGGTGGGAGTCTGCACAGGCCCAGCCCTTTTAATTGGTACAGTGAGTTTGTGGGTACTGAGAGAAGAAAACAGAGGGTGCTACTTGCCGTTTGCAACCAGGTCCGTCTGAGCCAGCCTAGGCTGTGATCCCAGTGGAGGTGGGTGGAGGAGGACCCCCTAAAGTCTTTCATTGTTTTCTTTAGGGCAGAAATTGAGAGCCATGGAGACATCCAGTTGCAACCTTTTACTTTATTTGGGACCAATGATAGACAGCTTTCTCCTTAATCTGTTTATAGACACAAGAGTTTATTGAAAGAATGAGCACACGAATTTAATTTCTCAAACTGAATTTAAGACTCTGACAAAGAAACTTTAGACATAGCCTGGCTATCAAACAAAAAGAAACTTTCAACAAAGAGCCTTTAGATACTGCTGAATTCTCCTTCTTCAGCACAAATTTGCAGCCTGTCTTCTGGTCAGAGAATAATGGGCTGTGATTGTCCTTGCTTCTTAATCCCATTTGCTCCCAAGCACAGAGGGGAAGTTCACGGTTGGGCAGCATCCACTGAGTCTCGGACTCATTCAGGGAAACTTCCTGAGGACCTCCGCCAACACCTGAGATTTCACTGTTACCTGGTGACAACTGCCTGAATTGCTGTTGTGAGCCCAGGAGAAAGTAAACGTCTCTCACA
>NW_012148797.1:2338543-2375381 GCF_000956105.1 Propithecus coquereli | reverse complement strand
AAATTAAATGTTAAGTTCCCTCCCCATCTAGAGCATAGATTTGAAGTCGGAGGAGGGTAAATGACTTCTCTGCAATTTAAGTTAACCTGTTCTGGTCTTTCTTCTACCCTGAGTTGGGAGGACTGAGCAGGCTGGCCCAGCTTGCCCAGCTGCCATGAGCTGAGGAAAGGTCAGGCAGGTTGGGGGTGGGGCCGAGACAAAGATACCTTTTTCTGGTGTCTGCTTGTTGTCAGAATGAAAGAGTCTGATTGTGTCCAAGAAAGTTCTGAGGTCAAGGCTATAGATTAGGTACAGAATGGGCCTCCAGGGGAAAGGGGCCTGAGGAGTCGAGATGTGTGGCCAAAAGGGAGCCTGGGGACGGAGGGCACGAAGTACTGTGTGCAAACAGCACTGGAACCTGGCCCGTGTGAAAAATCTCTATCCCGCAGCATCAGAAGTTCTTAACGGGCCTTGCAGACACCTGCAAATCTGGTTATTGGTGGCCAGAGAATCTGTGAGAATGGGTTCTGTCTTTGCTACCACATGACACATTCTGTTTTTCTCCATTTTTCTTTCTTAAGGCCAGTTAATGCCAATGCAACTTGGTTATCACGAACAGGGTGATTCACAAGTGCCTTCTGCTGAGCTAGATGGGGGCACTTGGGAACATCACAGGACATCATGAAAATAATTCAGAAAGAAAAAACACAGCTGCAGATTGCTAAGCAGAGACAACAACTGAAACTCCCTATCAGATTTCCAGAAAAAGCTGCAGGCAATATGAGACACAGGCTGTGACCCATGAAGCAAGGCTGCAGAGAGAACATCTCTGCAAGCAGAAGCCACAGCTGATATTCTGAAGGACAATCCAGAATGGGGAAGAGGCAGCCTCGTCTAGCAGTCAAGGGAATGGACTTGGCGATGAGGCAGTCCCAGGATTGTTCTACCGTGAACTAGAACAACTTACTTAACCTCTTTCAGTTTTCTCATCTTTAAAAGACAAACAAAATGAACATGCACTAAAAATTCCCTGGAAGGACACACTAGAAACAAACGTCAGTGGTTCCATTTTAGAAGACTGCACAGATGGGGACAGAGAAGAGAAAGACACTTTTCACTTTATATTTTGATACATTTTCATATTTGAACCAGGTGGATGTGTGGTCTTATTAAAAAGAATTAATGAAAAAAAGGACAAGTGATGATAGTTTATACCTTATAGGATTACACAGTTTTGACAGATGGTAATTACTCACATACATTTGCTGCTGTTATTATTAATGCAGGGACACTGACTGGGTCATCCATCAGTGTTTTTAGCCCTTACGTACCCAGTAGTGTCTTCATCACTATCCAGATCGATGTCCTACACACACCAGTCTTACATTAGGGTCATAATCACTAGTATAAATTCAGTCCCTTAAAAGCAGTCTTGTAAATGGGTAAAATGAATAAATGAGTACCATCTGCAAATTATACTATAAAATGTATTATATGTTTACTTTTAACAAATTTTAGAGAATTAAATTATTGACAATAGCACTTGGCAAAATTTTTTCTCTATTTTTTATTTTGAAAACTTTTAAACCTACAGTGAAATTTCAAGAATAGTATAATGAGCAACCGTATAACCTTCACTGATATGCACCAATTGTTAACATTTTTCCACATTTGGGTTCTCTTTCTCTCTTATACACGAAGGCACATACATACATATTTTTCTGAACTATTTGAAAGTTAGTTGCAAACATGACACTTATCTCTAAATACTGTATTTCTTCATGTATCTTCTGAGTACAAGGACGTTCCCCTACATAACCACAATACAATAATCAAACCCAGGATATTTAACTTTTACATTAGACTGTTATCTAATGTAGAGTCCATATTCAGATTTTCTCAAGTATTCTCATACTGTCCTGTGTAGCTTTTAGTTTTTAATACAGAATCCTATTGAAGATCTTGCATTGCATTTCTTTTAGTCTAGAGCATTTAAGTTGCCTTGTTTTGTCTTTCATGACATTGACATTGTTGAAGAGTCGAAGTCAGTTTCTGCCCTACCTTCCTTGCCCCAGTGTTCTTCAATTTGTTTCTGTCTGGTTATTTCTTTATAATTAGAGTCAGGTTAAATGTTCTTGGTAGAATATTACAACAGGTAATGTTCCAATGCCACCTTTTTGTCCTTCTCTTTTAAATGTGTGACATCAGGAGTAATTTTTAAAAATTCTAATATTCTTATTTTCAAATATCCAGCAGGTCAGTTATTGACAAATGAGTCTTGTCACCACGTCATGATTGAGGCAGTAGGCTATTTGTACAGATCACTTGATTTAAGGGCAACCTACCTGGGATCGTCTCATTCATCAATTCATGGAATCCTACAGTGAGTTTCTGTTTTATGACTCCCAAAGAAATATGCTTCTGGTTCTTCATGTTATATATATGTGTATATATATATATGACCTCTTGATAACTTTTGATCTTTTGCAGCCTTCTGGGGGAAATCAAGCGGATTCGGGGCAGGGGATGTTGGCCTCAAGGTATGAGCCAACAATGTACTGAGGGTTCTAGGAATGGCTTGCCATTATGGGAGCATTTGCTTAAATTAAACTACCACAGTGCTCAGAGTTCTAAAACAGTGAGCTCTGCAATGCGCATGAGCGCAGATAAGTTACAGAGAACTAAAAGCTCAGACTTGGCACCTCACACAATTTCGGATAAGTCAAAATGTGCAAAAGGGAAAAAGATCTTGAAACCTATTCCTTCCATTTCTGCTGAGGAAAAGGCCCAACGGAAGACACCAAATAATGTTGAAATACGGAATAGTCCAGGAAAAGAAGCAGCAAAGAAAAAGAAGGACTATTCCTCTAAGAGTTTATCTTTGGGTAAAACAAATGGTTTAGTAAAGCTTTCAAGGCAAAGGATTTTGTTGGCTAAAAGCCAGAATGGAGAAGGCCAAATCACCACTATTTACTGCCATCCGCTGTTGTTGCCACTTAACACAAATAAACCTTGGGAAGCCGTATCTGAGCTCATATCAGAAAAGTGGCTTTTTCATAGCCGAGGTTATAGTTCAACTTAGAAGTGTTTTTTTGCAGAGAAGATCTCAAATCAAAACAAAATTGTTGAAGACCTCAAATGATATGAATAAGGAATAAAAATTATAGTGGGCTCTTTGGTGTCTGTTAAGTTTTTTCCACTTGTCTTTAATTAGAACTCTTTGATTGGATATTTTCTTCTAAACCACTTAGGAGTGATAATCAAGATCTGGGGATTTGATTTTTCAGTTCCTTAAAATATTACAACTGATTTTAGCTAAAAAAGAACAATTTTTAAGTGATTCACATTTCTATGGTAGGTATCCTTGATCTCACAGTGTTTCATATTCAAAAATATCTAGAAATAATATTACAACTGATTTTAGCTAAAAAAGAAC
Organism: Propithecus coquereli; assembly: GCF_000956105.1. Lineage (NCBI taxonomy): Eukaryota > Metazoa > Chordata > Mammalia > Primates > Indriidae > Propithecus > Propithecus coquereli. The sequence continues at coordinate 2,371,966 of NW_012148797.1, read as the reverse complement.
AATTTTTAAGTGATTCACATTTCTATGGTAGGTATCCTTGATCTCACAGTGTTTCATATCCAAAAATATCTAGAAATATTACTAAAGTTCGAATTGTGTTATTTTTACATTCCTATAGTTTATCTATTTTGAATTTATGAATTCATTTAACATGTAAGCAAAATTTACAACTATTACCACTGAACCTTTTTTTGAAACATGAATAAGATATAAATTAAAATAAATTAAAACCATAAAGTAAATTTAAAGTACCTGAGCCCGTGGATTTGATATCAGCTGTTTTAAGCATTTTATTATTTCATTTTATCAGTGATTTGTAAAACATTGACCATTAACTATTAAGGACTACTTATTGGCTACCTTCTCCCCTATCAACCAATTAAATCTTACATACTATGTTAGGAAGTCAAATGGAAGAATGGGCTCAGCCCTGTGACTTTAGGAAAGTTATTTCACCTCTCTGAGCCTCGGTGTTATCACAGTCATCCCTCTCCATCCACAGGTTCTGCACCCTTGGATTCAACCAACCGTGGACTGAAAATTCTAGAAAAAAAAACAACATAAGAATAAATAATACAAATAGAAAATACAGTATAACAATTATTTATATAACATTTGCTTTGTATTAGGTATTATAAGTAACATAGAGATGATTTAAAGTACACAGGAGGATGTGAGCAGGTTATATGCAAATACTATGCTGTTTTATAAGAGGGACTTGAGCATCCATGGATTTTGGTATGTGGGGAGGAGGGTGTTCTGGAACCAATCCCTGGCAGATACCAAGGGAGTACTGCATTTGTAAAATGGGAGAAATTATGGCATCTAGTTTTCAGGATTACTGAGAAGATTGCATGAGATAATGCACACAGAAGCCTTCAATAAATGGTAGTCTGACCCGGATGCCACCGTTTTCCATGAAACATCTCCCGACCCCTCCAGGCCACAACTTGAACATACATACACTAATGCTTTGGGTTATTTGTCTTAAGTCGTGCCCCACTTATTCATGCATGGCAGTATGGTCTCCCGGGAAGCGTGCCAGCCTTGAGAGTTATTCCCCTTATTCCACCTAGCACCCTGCTCAGCAGTAACCACAGGGCAGCTTGGGAAGTCCTTGCAGTCCAGTTATTCTCACATAACTGATGTGGGTGGGCCACATCAGTCTTTCCTGCAGGAGCTGTGTCTGAGTCCACACAGAAATGCTTCCTGGTGGGGAGGTTACTGTTCATTTGGCTTTAGTGGAACCGCATGGCACAGAACAGATGCAGCCTAGCAGGTCTGAGAGACCTGTGCACCCAGCCAGGAGCTTGGGCAGGGACAGGAGCTGGGAGACCGTGTCTCGAGGATCTTTCTTGGGGGATGGAAATCCAGGGTGGGGTACTGGGTCTTCCAGGCTGTGCAATGCGGGTGCCCTTCAAACTTATTGGAGTTAAGGGGCTGGGGTCCTCCAGCCACCATCAGTCCACATGTGGGGGCCTTGGCCCAGCCGTCCCTTCACGGGCGGGCCTGGGTGGATCCAAGCTGGGGATTGGGGGATGTCCCAGACCGGTCCCCGCGATCCAAGGGAAGTCCAGACTGCAGAGGCCATTAACGAGGAGAGGTCACCTTCCAGAGCCCGGCCAGAGCAGCTCAAGGGGGCACTGTCCGTGCAGCCAGCGTTGGGGGACCGCCACAGAAGGCCGGAGGAAGGTGCGGCGGAGCTCAGCGGGTGGCGCCGGCGTCGCGTCTTGTCGTTCCATTCCACGTGGCCTACGCACCACCACGCGGTCGCTCCTGCGCGCATCAGGGTCAGAAAGTGACCGTAGCAGGCTGGGCGCCCGACCCGAGCCGCCTGGGCCCGGCGGCAGCCCCGCCCTGGACTCCTCCCCTACTCGGCCCTGTCCCGCCCCGGCCCCGGCCCCGGCCCCAGGCTCCGCCCCCGGCCCCGCCCCGCAGCGGCCGGAGGGCCTGGCGGCGCCGCCAAGTGTTCCGACGCAGGGAGCCGCCCGCCTGCGGAGCTGAGCGCGGGCAGAGGACTGGCGGCGCGGCGCCACTCGCAGCGCGCTGGCGGCAGGCATGACCGCGGCGGGAGTGGCGGTGGTGGCCCGCGGGGCCGGGGCGAGGGCGGCGGCTTTGGCCCTGCGGGGCGGCTGCAGGACCGCGGCACCCGGGCGGCCGTGCACGGGCCCAGCTCGGCCCTTGTGCACTGCACCCGGGACCGCCCCGGACATGAAGCGCTACCTGTGGGAGCGCTACCGGGAGGCGAAGAGAAGCACGGAAGGTGAGTGCGGGGAGCTCCCATCCCTGGCACCTGGGGACCCCTCCGCGCCCGGCTGGGGCGGCAGGTCTCCCGCGCGGTTAGCGGGCACCCTCGGACCCGGGCCAGTCCCGCTCTGACCTCCAAGGCGCTCCAGTGACCCTCGGCCCCCCAACCTCCAGCCGCAGGCAGCATCGCCTCTGCCGAGCGACTCCAAAACTTCACAACTCTTGTCTTTCTTGTTGGGAAAGCTGTTTTATACATTCTTGAGAATTTTAGCCCGAAATCTTTATCGAAAGCGCTTTGGGTTGCCCCGGGGGTTCCGCAGACATCTCTTGGGAGGCGGTCACCCCCACGCGCCGTTAGGTATTGTTATTAACCAACAGCGATGACAGAATAGCCGGAGTCGCCGGTGCCCAGTCAGCCTGGAGCGGGGCTGCTGGGCAGGTGGCCGTATCCGGAGGCTGATCTGATTTCCTTGGGGCGGGGTGGGATGTGCCGTGTTTGAAGTCGGAATCCAGATTGGGAGTGTTCTGGGTTATCTACTGTCCTCAGTGAGGAGGGGATTCGGGGAGTGAACGAGTACTTACTTTGTGGCCAGGTGAACAGAAACTGAGCTTAGTTCCTTTGTTACCAAGGGAAACGGGAGAGCCGGAAAGAGGAACTACTAAATACCAGTGCCAGGCACATAGATAGATTATCTGCCAGGATTCTTCCAGTGAGTAGCCGGCGAAGGTGCTGCCACATCCCGGTTCTATAGATGGGAAAGGCAAGACTCAAGTCACGCCTTGACCTAGGTCTGGGTCAGCCCCGAACCTGCCGTCCGGTGTCCTGTGTCGCGCTGCTTTCCAGTAGCAGCTGACCATGTGGGAACTGGTAATCCATTGGCGCCGCTGCTTGCTTTCAGGGAAGATTCAGAATCAAAATTCTAATGCTGATTTCTTTTTTTGTTATTGGAGGTGGCACATAGAGATAGGGAGAGAATATTTGGTGAGAGAGAACATTTTGTCTGATCACATTTTCCATCTTTTGGCTAGAAGTCAATTTCATGAAATAAAACCAAATTGAAGTAATTTTCAGAGGGAACTTAAAATGGCCAGCAATGCAGAATTCTATGCAATAGCTGCTTATTTTCTTAGTTTCCCTTTGCCAAGAGTTTGATTTCTTTGGCTTTTGAAACTGTTGTGTGGTATGGTGGAGAGAAGACTGGCTTTGGAGGCATTGGGAACTGCAGATCTTGAGAGATGAAAGAAATGTAGAAGATTATCTAGCCCAGATTTTGGGCAGGCAAGATTTTTTTTTTAATTGGAATTTTTATTGAGATAATTGTATATGTACATGCAGTTGTAAGAACTAATACAGGGAGATCCAGCATATCCTTAACCCAGTTCGTTCCAGTGCTAACATTTTGCAAAACAATAGTAGAGCATCACAACCAGTGCAGATTGATACAATCGAGTCCCCTAGTTTTATTGTACCCCTGTGTGTGCATGCATGTAGTTCTGCACAGTTTTATCACATGTAGGTTTGTGTGTCCGCCATCACAGTCAAAGTACTGAACAGTCCATCACAGGGATGCCTCATACTGTCTTTATAACCACACCCACCTGTCTCCTGATGCTCTCTCTGCTTCCCCATGCCTGGAGTGTTATCTGTTCTCCATTTCTAAAATTTTAGCATTTCGAAAAATGTTATGTAGATACAGTCATACAGCATGTAACCTTTTGAGGTTGGCTTTTTTCACTGAATATAATTCCCTGGAGTTTTATCCAAGTTGGTGCATATATTGTATCAATAGTGCTTTCCTTCCTTTTTGCCGAGTAATATTCCATGGTAGGCATGTACCACAGTTTAACCATTTGTTTAACCACATTGAACCATTTACCCATAGTTCACTTTCAAAGAACATCTGGGTTGCACCCAGTCTTTGCTTATTACAAATAAAGCTGCTGTAAACATTTGTGTCCAGGTTTTTGTGTGAACACATATTTCATTGCCCAAGAGTACTGTTGCTGGGTTGAATGGTAATTTCATGCTTAGTTTTATAAGAAACTTCAGGCAAAATTTTTGCCATTCCAATTTCGTGGTCCAGGTTTGCAGCTTGTTGCCTGGAAAGGTCATGAAGCTTGAGTTTCTTCATCTGTAAAATGGGCATGCTGTTAGTACCAGCATCATAGGGTTCTGGTGAGGAATAGATGAGTCCACCCATGAAAGGTGTTTAGAACAGTGCCCAGTGCTTGAGATGGCTGAAGTGTTGGGTGATAAAGATCAGCATTGGACCAGAGTTTGGACTTTGGTGTGGGACAGTCTGGGGGGCATTACTGTGTTACTTTCCTCTCTGACCTTAGTTTCCTCAGTCATAATATGGGGATAATGTGGAGATTTTTAGCACGGGAATGGCACCCAACAGATGCCCAGTAGATAGTAGCTGTTATTAATAGTTATTAAATAACTGTCACTCTTAGACATATATTTGGTAAAAGATGGAGATGGGTTATTTAGCTCTTGGATCTGGGTTTCCTGCTTAGGGCAGTGCCGTAACTAGCTATGTGGCCTTGTACAAGTCACCTAATCCCTTTTGGCTTTGGTTTCTCTCTGTGTAAAATGGGGCCGCTGCACTAAATAATGGCTGAGTCTTTTTAAGTGTTATACATATTAAAGTGTTACAGGGACAAGATTCAGTGCACCCTATCTCCTCATGCCCCCAGCACGGATGCACGTGGTCCCTGTCACCCCGAAATGTGAGGACTTTAATCAGACTTTTCCTTGTTTGCCTATTCTGTGGCTGCACCATTCCTAACCCCTCTAACTGAAGTCTGTATGAATATAAGTGCCCAAGTTGTGTTCATTCAACAAGCACTTATTTTTTTTTTTTTTTTTTTGAGACAGAGTCTCATTGTGTTACCCGGGCTAGAGTGCTGTGGCGTCAGCCTAGGTCACAGCAACCTCAAAGTCCTGGGCTCAAGCGATCCTCCTGCCTCAGCCTCCCGAGTAGCTGGGACTACAGGCATGCCATGCCCGGCTAATTTTTTCTACATATTTTTAGTTGTCTGGATAATTTCTTTCTATTTTTTTTTAGTAGAGACAGGGGTCTCGCTCTTGCTCAGGCTGGTTTTGAACTCCTGAGCTCAAACAATCCGCCCGCCTCGGCCTCCCAGAGTGCTAGGATTACAGGCGTGAGCCACCGCGCCCAGCCTCAACAAGCACTTATTAAGCACCCAGCTGTGAGTTTGAAGGCTGCTGGTTCACAGATGGATGAGTCTGACAGGGAGGGGCCCACAGTGGCTGAGCCCCTGCCTGTGCCAAGTGGTGGACCAGTGTTGCATGGATGGGGAGTCTGGCAAAGAGATAAGTGACAGTCCATCTTGGGGGGGATAAACGGTGGGCCCCAGGGGCTCTAGCATCAGAGCACATAACTGCTTAGAGATGCAGGAATTGCCTTGCCAAGGCTGACCCCTGAGCTGTGCCTCGTAGGAAGGAGAGGTCGGAAGAAATACTGATATTCATATAAAAATACAGATCCTTTCTTTCTAGCCATTTGATCTCTTTCCTTAATCTAAACATCTGTTCCTGTATTTTACCTAAGGGCTCCCAGAATGACATCTGCACAGGGAAGGGATGCTTTTTCTTTTTTTATTTTTATTTCAGGGTATTATGAGGGTACAAACATTATGGTTACGTTTTATGTCTTTGCCTCACCCAAGCGAGGGTTAGAGGCATGCCCTTCCCCTCTACAGCGCTTCCCATGTGGGAAGGAATGCTTTTTATTCTTTGTTTTATCCTTTCTCTCCATCCTTTTTTTTTCCATTTTAATTAAAACATTAAAAAAATAATTTTTTTAGATCAGTTTTAGATTTACTGAGAAATCTTATAGTTTCTATAAACCTGACGCCCCTCCCCTGTTGTTAACCTCTCACATTACTGTGGTATATTTGTCACAGTTTTTGAGTCAATATTGATACGTTATCCATATTTACGCAAATTTCCTTAGTTTTTACCTAATGCCCTCTTTCTGTTCCAGGATGCCACTCAGGACAGCACAGGACACATTTATTTGTCATATCGCCGTAGACTCTTTTAGGCTCTAACAGTTTCTCAGACTTTTCTATTTTGATGACCATGACCGTCTTGAGGGGTACTGGTCACATACTTTGTAGAATGTCCCCCAATTGAAATGTTTACCTGTTTTTTAACTTGAGACTTTTGGAAGTATAATGTTTATATATCCTGTTTCAAACTCAGCTCAAAAAAGAAAAAATTCTTTGTATTTTTAAGAAAAGAAATGATTGGTTTATAACCTCTAGCAAAAATGTTAGATGCCATAATTTTCTCCTAGAGCAGTGGTTCTCAACAGGAGTTGGAGGGGGCAATTTGGAGTTTGGCAGCATCTGAGACCTGAAGACCTTTTTGTCACAGCTCGGGGAGACAGGTGCTGTTGCCCTTTCGTGGATAGAGGCCAGGGATGCTGCTGAACATTCTACAGTGCACAGAACAATATTCTATAACAAAAAATTACATGGCTCCTAATGCCAGTAGTACCAAGGTCGAGAAACCTTGTCCTAAATTGAGTTCTAAGAACTCGTGTGATATTAATTTTAAGGGCCGGATATATTTGTGTGATCTGTTCTATTTGTTGTGCAGTGTGTCTTCTTTAGCTCAATCCCTGGCCTTCCAGGTGTGCTCATCAGATAATTGGCCTGTCCTGTTAGGTGCAGAAGGGAAGCATTCCTGCTCCTCTAAGAGGGGCTCTGCAGCCTTCTATTTGAATAGTCTAGTGGATTTTTTTTTTCTTTAGAATTATTCTTGGAGCCTGGTCTATTAGAATGTTTGGCTACTTTGTTGGGGCTATCAACTATTATCTATTAAGTTGCGGAAAGAAGTACAGGGATTAGTGCAAAGTGGTAGGAGCTTTTGTAGAGTGTTGAAGGGTTTATTCAAAGTTCTGGGTGGAGAGCATTTAATAGTCAATACAATATGATGTACTGTATTTAGTCAGGACAGTGTATAGTACAGTGATGTAAGTTTAACATAAGACACAAGGATAACAGTCATATAATATTAAGATAATAAATATCAGTAAGCATGAGTTCCTCAAGGAACTGCAGTGGGTTAAAGAGATACTCTTGAGATAACTTTAAAATTAGACCAATATTTCTCAGATTGTGTTCCACAATCTTCTGAGAGATGTGGTTGAAGAAATATGAAAATATATATTAAAGAAGCCTCTTCATAGCTGGGCTTTTCAGAGCTAGTGAATTAGAGCCTTTAAAATGCATAAATCTCCAAGAGGGAGGAAGTAGGTTTAGTGCTTCTCAAATAAATTTGACTTTGGAACCTCTTTTTTTGAGGTAATAACTCTGTCTTGAGATTCCAAAGCATATACTTGGGAAGTTCTAATAATATGTCTAGCAAGAATGTATGTTCATACTGAAAGATGCTTAATTGTACAACCAGATGTGCTTTTTCTATGCAACAGGCATGTAGTAGAATAGAGTCAGGGACCCTCTGAGAATCTGGAGAAAGCCGTGTGTTCTGTCTGTAGAAACATTCACCCCATTCCATATACCACTTGCGTGCACACAGACTGTTTCCTATGTAATTTCAGGGGGTTCCTGGAGCATCTCAATCCGTTCCCGTGACCCAGTGCTCATTTACTTGCTCTATCATCCTTTAAGAAAGGGCGAAGGATTGAGATGTGGTGGATGCTTCTGGAGGCAGAGCTCAGCATGGGTACTGTTTTCTAGATTTCAATTTGTACCTGAGATTGAGAAACCTGCCTGGAATAATGATATATTTTGGGCCTGACTTTTGCTGCTGAGTGTTAAGGTTTTCTGTAACTACTGTGTGGGTGGCTGGGTGATCTACCAGTTGGAATCTTGAATTCATTTTCCTCTTTCCTTAGGGTGTAAATCTTGGGTGTTGTAAAGAGGAAGCGAAAGGAGATAAAATGTAAAAAGGAGATTACACGATAATTTTGTTGCCAGTCTTTGAAGGCAAGTAGAATTAAAAAAAAATTTTAGTAGTTTTCAAACTTGGTGGCATATCAGAATCACCTGGGGAACTTGTTTAGAAATGGAGATTCCGAGGCCCTAACTCTGGAGATTCTGATTTGTAAAGTACGGAGGGAGGGGCCAGGAATTTGTATTTTTAGAGGCTGGGCTTGGAAACCAATCCTTTATTGAACTATTAAAGACGTGTAGAAACAGATACCTTGTATCCTTCAAAAGTTCTTTTGGACTTTGGCTTCCAGCAATCTGGCAGACTAGATAGATAGCCTAAAAATCTTTTTGTACAGAATACTCACATGCTGAAATAAAATACAAAGGACCTTCTTTGGAATTCGTAATGGAACTCTGAGAAATTGGAGACATCTCAAGGATTAATAATGAAAAGGAAGCTGAAACCAAAATGGTGACCAACCCTGAAGGTGCTGCCGTCCTGGTAGCATTTGTTGGTCTTAAATTGGCCGTGCCAGCTAGGAGGGAAGAGTAGGTTTTGGGCACACACATGCATGTTGTCTGAGACTCTCCTATAAATCTGATGGCCACAGAGTGCTTCCTTCCCTGCATGGAGACAACAGGGAAGCTCGTCTGTCTTGGCTTTTGCTCTAGATATTTTTTCTGTGTGTGTTGGGGGTAGTTTGTGGAAGTCTCCTGTGACCTTGTAATCATAGGCTAGTCCTTACGTGAGTTTGGGTTTGAATTTATTCTGCTTGTATGGTCTGGTGATCCCAAGCTGAGAAATTAACTGAAAATGTGTGATAGTGACCTGAGACTCCTGGTAGAAGCAAATGCAAACCTTCCCTGGATGAATAGACCTTAAACCCAGGCCTCCCAGGACTCTCAAGATTAGATCAATCAGATCTGAGCTCACAGCCCCAAATTAAAAAATATACAAATAAGCCACCATAAGTGAGAACCAGCAGAATCAGCAGACAGAAGAATTAGTATGAACAGGACTTTAGATATTGGAATTATTAGGTAAAGAATATACGTAGCGGCATCTGAGAATGTTTAACACGTTAACTGCCATGTGAGATGTATTTAACTCATGCTAGTTTTGAGCCTGGGGCGTCATGAAGCATATGTAACTCATGTCTCTTCACCCTGGGAGCTGCTGAACTATTTTTCAAGTTGCATATAACTCACGTACAGAAAACAATAAAAAATAAATTTTTCAATAAATTAGAAAGGATTGTTTTCAAAGTTTTTATCCTATTTTTGTAATAAAACACCATGGCCCCAAGGAAAAAAATTTTTTTCTCTAGTGTGACCGTCAATGTGCTAAAACTTTTCAATAAATTAGAAAGGATTGTTTTCAAAGTTTTTATCCTATTTTTGTAATAAAACACCGTGGCCCCAAGGAAAAAAATTTTTTTCTCTAGTGTGGCCGTCAATGTGCTAAAACTTTTGGAGAAATAAAAGATATTGAAAATGTGAGCAAGGATTATGATCATATTGAAATGATCAGGCAGATTTTAAAAGGAACCAAATAGAAATTCTAGAAATGAAAATTTTAATTCTTAAAATGAAAAATTCAGACCTAGAGACTGTGGAACAAGCATATCTGGGTTCAAATCCTAACTTTATTACTTAGAAGCTATGTGACCTTGGGTGGATGACTTCTGTGTGCCTCACTTTCCTCATTTGTAAAAGGGGGATAATAATAATACCTATCTCCTAAGATTGGTAGGTTTAAATGAGTTAACACATGTCGAGTTCTTAAAATAGGGCCTGGCACATGGTAAGCCCCATGTAAATATCAGCTGCGATTATCGATGTTATCATCACTACCACAAAGGAATGGCAGACTGACAGACTTTAGAACAGTGATAGTGGAAACTTGAAGACAGTAGAATCACTTCAAAGTGCTGGGAGAAAAATGTGAATTTAGAATTGTATACCCAGCTAAATCATCATTTAAGAATGAGAGTAAAGATATTTTTAGATAAAAACCAAGAGCTTACCACCAAAACAACTCACTAAAGGAATTTCTAAAGGATATGTATGTATCAGGGAAAAAAAAAAAAAGATTTCCAAGGGAAATCTAAGATGCAGGCGAAAATGGAGGACAAAGAAATTGCTAGAGGTGTGAATAAATCTAAACAAATATGGACAATGTAGAAATCAGTCTAAAAGTGGGCAGGAGGGAAGGTAAAAGAAACAGAAAATGCAAGGAATAGCATAAAATACGATGGAGGAAATAATTCCAAATATAGCAACAATCATGATAAGCTCAGATTAAAAGACGGATCAGATATAAATAACACAGTCCAGCTGGATGCTGTTTATAAGAGATACACCCCAAAACAAAGACATAGAAAGGTTGAGATTATGGGAGAGGATATCTTGGGCAAATGCTAACCAAAGAAAATCGGCAAGTTATGAATATCAGACAAATATTGAAATGGTATTAAAAGGAAATACTTTTAACTGGAGGAAAGGTTGCAAACTACAATTCATGGGCCAATTCTAGGCTGATGTCTGTTTGTATATTAAATTTTATTGGAACATAGCCACCCCCATTGTTTCCATTTGGGGGGAGGGGTGCTCCTTTTGTGTTGTGACATCAGAGTTGAGCGGTTGCAGCAGAGACTGTATACACAACACCAAATATGTATGAATTGGCCCTTTGTAGAAAATGTGTGTTGACTCCTGAACCAGAACTATGTGTTTATACCAACATCTGGACTCCCACAAGAAAAATGTCAAGTAAAAAAAAAAAAAGCAAGTTGCAGACATTTGCAAACACATAAAAATACTGTAGAGTACTTGTAGGGATACACGTGTAAGTGGTAAAAGTCTAAAGAAATGCAGGAGAGTGCTAAGCACCAAAATCACGGTTGTGGTTACGTTGGAGGAGGGAGGAGCACACAGGCGAGGGCTGAAGGTTTTATTTCCCCCTTGGATGGTAGGAATGTGGGCGTTCTTTGTATTACCTTCTTATTTTTCTTTATGTCTTAAAAATAGGATAATGCATTCTTTAAAAGTCATCTTCTGTTTAGGCGTATGATGTTGATGATGCTGTTACCATATAAAAAAATAGTAAAAAGGTTTAAGGGAGAAACATACCACATGGTAATTTTCACATTTTCAGGTGGGAAAGAAATGCCTAGAATAGGAAAACCTTAGACTGGCGAGTGCAGAGGCCTCTGGAGGTCCTAGAATCCAGTCCTGTGCTGGGAGAAGGAATCCCTTTTTCCATAGCCCTTGTGAGTGGCCATCTGGCATGTGCCTGAGTTTGTCGTGTGATCACAAGGCTGCCCATTTTATTTTGGATGGCTGAGTCACAGAGAGTAATTCTGATTCCCCTTCCATATGATGCTGCTGAAACGTGGAGATGGCAATCATGCACCATCCCTTTGATTTCATTTTGGAAGCTCATCTTTGTTTTCACTCTAGTTTGTCAGTATCCCTTTGAAAGTGAACCAACCATTCATTCCTGGCCACAGGAAGCTACCTGTGGTCTAACCGGTTGAAAGTGGAGGGAAGCAACTGGCTCTTGCTTGATGGGCACTGGATTCCTGTTAGAACACCTTAAAAGTTCAATGTGGTGTTAATTCACTTTCAGTTTGTGGTCAGCTAAATCCTGACTTTGTCCTTCCTATATTGACAAGATATATTTTAGAGAAGGAAAATAGAAAGTTTTATTTTTAAAAACTTCTTTATAAAAAGTACTTAGAAGAAAACGATAGCATTTTATTTTTATTTTATTTTTTAAAGTTAATTACTACATGTTATAGTTAAGACAGTGCAGAGAGAAGCTGATTGATTAGGCTGGGTTTTATAGGACATTTTTATACTTTAATGGGTTGATCCTTAACTTTGAGTAACTTATCTTTTTCACTTTACTAGGGTTTTGAGGAACTGTTTCATGGTAAGTAAATTGATAAGCTATTGATATATAAATCCGAATACAATTTTAATTTGTATATAGAGATGTAAATCTCCAAATAGATTGGAGTATTTCTTTTGTTCTCATTTGAGCAGGAAAATCTACTTGAGAAAGACCACTAATATCAGAATATTAATACATAGCTATGGTAGCAGTTTTCAAACTTTTTGCCCTCAGAACTCTTTTATACTCTTAAAATTATTGAAGGTCCTAGAGTTTTTGTGTATAGATTATATTGATAGCAACTATATTAGAAATTAAAACCAAGAAGTTTTTAAGATATGTATTTATTGATTCACTTAAAATAATAATCTGTTTACCCGTTAATGTAAGTGGCATGCTTTTTATGAAAAATGTTTTCTAAAATAAAAGAAGTTTAGAAGAAGGCTATGGTTTCACATTTTTGCAGATTTCTGTGATGTCTGGGTTGAGAGAAGACAGCTGGATTCTGAGATCTGATTCTGTGTTCAGGCTCTTGCAGTATCAGACAGACATCATACAGCCTCTGGCAAACTCCACTGTACATTTTTGAGAGAACAAGAGTGAAAAAGGCAGATCTGTATTAAATTCTTATTGTTCCAGTAACAAAATACCACAGATTTAGTGACTTAAAGGGACCAACACAATTTATTGTCTTTATAGTTAAAAGTCACAAGTCTGAAGTAGGTCTCCCTGTTCTAGAATCAGGGCGTGGGCAGGATGGCATTCTTTTCTGGAGGCTCTGGTGGAGAATGTTTTCTTGCCCTTTCTGGTTTCTAGAGGTTTCCCACGTTGCTCACACTCCCATTTTCAAAGCCAGCAGTGGCTTTCTGAGGCTTTCTCGCATCACATCTCTGTGACACTGAATCTTCCGCTTTCCTTTTCTGCACTTAAGGACCATGGTGATTACATTGGGCCCACCGGGATAATCCTACATAATCTCCTCATTTTACAGTCAGTTGATAAACAGCCTTAACCCATCTGCAACCTTAACTCCCACTTGCCAAGTAAGGTAACATATTCAGAGGTTCCAGGGATTAGGACACCGATGTCTTTGGGGAGCCATTATTCTGCCTGCCTCATCTTAGTATTATTATGAGAGTAGTTTTGACCTCAAAGATCCCCTGAAGGGGGGGAGGTTTCTCAGATTATACTGATTAGGAAAAATATTAGTGGAATGGATGAACAGAAAAAAGAAGGGACTGACATTTATGAAGCATGTGTGTGCCAAGCATTCGACCTACATTGTGTTGTTTAATGGATGTGGACTTTGAGCGAGTTACTTCTCAGCCTCGTTTTCCTCATCTGCAAATTGGAGATGGCAGTATTACCTCATGGGGTTCTTGTGACGTTAGTGGAGACGATGAATGAGAAGTGCCCAATGCCTGGCATGTGGAAAGCATTGGTATTATTTATTCCTTTTCTATTTCCTCTATACTCCAAAGAAAAATTCTTGGTAATGCTTAGTATTTGATCTTTTGATATGGCTCAATTTTCTTTTTCTAAGAAGTTTTTCCCTTGAAGCTCAATGTACTTTTCTTTTGAGCAATTATGTTTCTTTTTATTAAATGACTTATCTTTTTTTTTTTGGAGACAGTCTCACTCTGTTGCTATAGCTAGTGTGCAGTGGCATCATCATAGCTCACTGCAACCTCAGACTCCTGGGCTCCAGCTGTGGTCCCCAACCTTTTTGGCAGCAGGGACTGGTTTCATGGAAGACAATTTTTCCACTGCTGGGGCAGGGGATGGTTTTGGGATGATTCAAGTGCATTACATTTATTGTGCAATGAAACCTCTGTGCTAATGATAATCTGTATTTGCAGCCACTCACCACCTCAGCTCTACTTCAGATCATCAGGCATTAGATTCTCATAAGGAGCATGCAACCTGCATCCCTCACCTGCGCTGTTTACAGTAGAATCTAATGCTGCTGCTGATCTCACGGGAGGTGGAGCTTATGTGGTGATGCGAGTGATGGGGAGTGGCTGTAAATACAGATGAAGCTTTGCTTGCCTGCCCTCTGCTCACCTCCTGCTGGGTGGTCTGGTTCCTAACAGGCCATGGACCAGTACCGCTCCTATGGCCCTAGGGTTGGGGACCACAGGGCTCAAGCTATCCTCCTGCCTCAGCCTCCCTAGTAGCTGGGATTATAGGTGTGCAGCACCACGCCTGGCTAACTTTTTTTCTATTTTTTTTTTTGTAGGACAGGGGTCTCTCTCTTGCTCAGGCTGGTCTTGAATTCCTGAGCTCAAGCGATCCTCCCGTCTTGGCCTCCCAAAGTGCTAGGATTACAGGTGTGAGCCACTACACCTGGCTAGATGACTTAGCTTAAGATGAGGCTGTCATTAAACCATTACTATATTTAGTTTTATGTCAAACGTAGTTGTATGTAGTTTTATTTTTGAAACTTTAGGAAGTGTGATGGATTTCTATGGAGTAGTCAGAATTACAGATAATACAGGGTAATAAGAGGTATAATTTTAACTTTTGGTGGGAGTAGTATAAATGTCATGTGCATTATTAATTAGTCATATGAGTAATTCTATTTGTCACAGATTGCTTTTCCCTGGAGACGATGCAAAATACATAAATGAATGGAAAAATGAAAGTTTCTTTTTAGATTATTAGATGTAATAAAAATGCTTGTGAATTGTCTCTTCCCTGGGGGCATGCCCGGCCCTTTCTTAAGGAGACCGCTGTCTCTCCTTCTGGGGTCAGCATGATATTTGTTGGTCTCCCCCACTGCCCGTGATGTTGCTCTGTTTTGATAACCCCTGTACGGTGCCCTGTGCAGGGCCTGGCACATAGTAGGTGTGATAAGTGCTTATTGAAAAAATTCCTGTAAGTCTAGTAAGCAGGAAAACCAGTTTACAAAAATGCTGCATGCTGTATGATCCCATTTGTATAACACTCTAGATAATGCGATTGAATCTGACCAGAAGATCAGCAGTGTCATGGGCAAGGGTGGAGGGAGGGTGGACTGGAATTGAAAGGGGTGTGAGGAAGCATTTGGGGGTGTTAGATTTGCTCGTTATCTTTATTGTGACGATAGGTTCGCAGATATCTCTACAGTATATGTCAAACTCATTGAACTGTATATTTTTTGTGCGATTTACTGTACATCATTTGCAGTTCGATAAAGCTATAAAACCAGGGAAGTAAGGGAAGGACTCTGGTTTAGCTCCAGGCTTGTACCCACCCCAGGAGGTAGGGCCCTAGGAGTGGCCCAGTGTGAGTCAGGTGTTCTGCCCTGGACCAGCAGCTATGGAAACATAACATACCAAAACATATGCAAATGTGAAATTGCATTATGGTCAAATTGTCCCCTAACATGTCATTTAGAACAAATCCACATTTTTCAGACAACCATTAATAGCAGAACTGACTGAACTGCCTGTGCCTAGCCTGGGTGGCACATGGTGAAAGTTGCTAAGAGAAAATTACCTAAAGTAGGACTGTCTTTTTCTTGTTCTCTTCACTGGTAGTTACAGATACGAAGTTTAAATGTTTGAAATTTGGGTCGGACTTTGAGTTCATTTATAATGTATTTTTCTATTATTAGAAAAATATTAATAAGTACTGCCTCAACTTAGAAACAAAAAGTACCTATACTTTTAAAAACGTTTCCAATCTCTATGTCTGCTTTTAAAAGAAATTTTGAAAGATTGCTGTTTTCAATCTACATGTGAACTTTCCAAAGATAAGTAATGTTAAATAAATATGAAATAATTCATGAAATACGTAGAATATTTGTGAGTATTAATGAACTACATGAATATTATGAAATATAAACGGAAGTTGAGATTTGGTCAAATTAGGGAAAAACAAATAACTCTGCTGTAACATTTGTTGATTTAGGAACAAAGAAATGGATTACAAAGAAATGTGACCTTGAGCTGTCAATCTCACCTCATTTTCATTTTCTTCCTCTCTAAAATGGGTGTGATAACTAGTGCCTCACATTAAGCAGAGGCTACATTGCTTTGTGTAGTGGCTGGTACACAGTAAATGCACATAATTATTACCCACTGGAAGGACTTGGTCCATTGAGCACGCGGGAGATTCTCAGAAAACTTAGTGATAAATGGGGTAGGGAAATGGAGGCTTTCCCCCTGTTTTTTGTAACCTCTAAAATTCTCTAGGAAATTATCTCCTTCCATTTCTTCTTTAGGACTTCAGATCTGTATATTGTTTTTCTAGGAAAACAGCTTGAAATCTAGTGCATATACCAAAAGGAAAAAACCATAACTAACTAACTAAAGAAGGATGCTATCTTAATGTCTCTGGGATTGTGGTTTGCATTATCGATAAAATTGAACTTTAAGGATTTTCAAGTGTATTTCAGCTTCTCATTTGATCACATTCTTGTTAACAGGTTTTGGTTCCTGGGTTCAAATATCTGAAATGTATGTTTGGGCCTCCAAATGGAGCATGTTTTCCCCAGTTTTTGCTTGATTAATATCACTGTAACAAAATCTTTGTATATAAATCTTTATCCACATCTCTGAATATTTCCTTAGCATAGTTCCTCGAAAGAGATTACTGGGTCAAAGGGTATGAATATTAAAAAAAAAAAAAAAAGACTCTTGATACTTATTGCCGAGCTGCTTTCCAGAAAGCTTGTGCTGATTTGTAATTAAACAGCCAGGAGCGAGGCTGCCTGGGTCCCAGCACCAGCATTAGCTCTGGGTTCCGTCATTACAAATAAAGCAAGAATAGAATACCCCAAAACATAACACACAAAAAACACTAGTAACAGAAACACTGCTGCAATCTGACAGGAGGAAAATGACACCTTACTTTTATTTTTTAGCCAAGTAACACATGCTTATTGTAGAAAAACATATGAATGAAATAGACAGTAAAGCCATTTGTAATTCTGCCTTTCAGAGAGAGCTACTATTAACTGTGTTTAATTGCTTTAATTTGCTTTTTTTGATAATTAGAATGGTTGAACATTTGTGTTTGTTAGCTATATAATTTCCTCTTGTATGGATTTTTTATATTAAGGATATAATTATCCCTATATTTTTTATATTAAGGATATTAGTCCTTTGCTGTTTGTCTTTAAATTTTTTTTTGTCTAATATACCCGTCCTCCCAAGTTATTGTTTTTGATATTTTTCGATACATAGTTATTGAAATTTTTTTTGTTGTAAATCTGTCAGTACTTTCCTTCATGATTTATTCTATTGCTTTTTTTTTACATTTGTAAAGTTATGTTTTATTCAGAGACAAAATAGTGATCTGTATATGTCTTCTACCTTTTTAATGTTTAAAAAATTTTAACTCTTTGATTCACATGGTATTTGTTTTGTAGCATAATATGAAGGAAAATCTTCCTTGACATTCTTTCCATACACTGTTGAGTGTTTATGCACAGACATCAGACAAAGAATATTCCAGGAAGATTTAACTCAACTATAGTAGATGCTGGAGAACACAGAGTAGTGGATTACCCATCTTGTTGAAAATAGGGTGTGTGAAGGAAAATTTAAGATTGGAAAGACAGGTTAAGATATAAATGGGGAATGCCTTTGATGCCAGGTTATAAGTTAAATTTTGTAGTCAGAATTTTGAGCGGCTAAATATCCTTAAAATGAACTTTCAGTTAGGACTCCTTTGGCTGCAAGCCATAGAAAACCTAACTCAAACTGATTTAATTTAAGCAAAAAAAATTTAAAAAGAAGAAATTTTGTGGGCTCATGTGAGTAAAAAATTCAGAGATAGTACTAGCTCCAAGTGTAACTTGATTTGGGGGTTCTGATGATGTTATTGGGTGGTTTCTCTCTGTCCCTTGACCTTCCTCTTTTCCCCATTGGCATCTTTTTCAGGTTCCTAGTGGTGGCCCCTGACATCTCCAGATTTATATCCTCTTAAGTCCAGGTTTGGAAGAAAAGAGCACCTCTTCTCTGCAAATGCCCAAATTGACTTGATTGGACTCATTGGTTCACTTTGGCTTCAGAGGAAGTATGATTATCATTGGCTGGAAGGGGGCCTAGTCTGCCTCAAACTAATCAGTGTTGGTGAGGGAATTCAGGTGCTTTGTTAGGCCAGGCTTGGTTCACGTGGCCTCCCCCTGGAGTCAGGAATGGAACCGCCAGAGACCAGACAGTCTGGATATTGGGGAGGGGAGGTTTCCCAGAGAAATTTAGGCTATTAGAAGAATTGAAGGTATATTAGTCAGGTTAGGCTGGGTTGTGCTGCAGTGACAAGCAACACCAAAATTTCAATGACTTACTACAGACAGACAGCTATAACCAAAGTTTATTTCTGACTCATGCAAAATCTGCTGGGGACTTTGGCAACTCTCCAGGGCAGTCAGCTCCATGTGGCAGCTTAGCCTTCCAGGCTTCTTTATCTTGTGTGATAGCCACATGTGTCCACAGTAGGCATAGTAGGAGAAAGGAGTGTGCCCCACTCTGGCTGCCCAAGATCTGTTGGCTAGAGCTGACCAGAACTGGGGGTGGAGAGTTGGGGGAGGATTGTAATCCTCCCCCCATGCGTGGGAAGAGGCACCAGCTGGACGGGAGTGAACATGAGATGGCACAGCCACGCTGGGCAGGCACAGACAACTAGTGCCCGTGACCATCACTTATCCCAGGCAGCCTGTGGGACCTCGAGTTTGTCAGACCCATCGCTTACACTCTCCTGTCCTTATCTGATGGTTCCTGGGATAATGCTGAGAGCAGTAATGAATTCAGTAAATTTCTAGAGGTCTCCAGTGCTGTGTGCCCAACGGCTAACTGATAGTCCCAGCACCTTTCCAAAAACATTAAGACTGTCCCTTGACACGACTCAGGCCATGGGTTTCTGCTGGGCACTATCTCCACACACTACTCTGTGACAGACAGTGCTGGCCCTGCCAGGGTCGAGGCCTCTGTGTGGTGAGAGTCAGTTAGTTTTCAGGAACTTTAAAGGAGATAAGTGCTTGGCAAAAACTTTGCCTCCCAAGCTGAGATCATTACATAGTTTAAATATGTTTCCTTGAAGAGGTGGACAGTGTCTGGCTTCTGTACCAGAATGAAGTTCTGCCTTCTTTCATGTTCTCTCTCTCTGAGTAGTAAAGATAAAATTTAGGCAAGGAGTGGTATTCTTCCATAGTGGGTTTTTTTTTTTCCGAAACAGAGTCTTACTCTGTTGCCTGGGCTAGAGTGCTGTGGCGTCAGCCTAGCTCACAACAACTTCAAACTGCTGGGCTCAAGCCATCCTCCTGCCTCGGCCTCCCAAGTAGCTGGGACTACAGGCATGCATGACTACACCTGGCTAATTTCTTTCTATTTTTAGTAGAGACGGGGTCTTGCTCTTGCTGAGGCTTGTCTCAAACTCCTGACCTCAGCCTCCCAGAGTGTGAGGATTACAGACGTGAGCCACTGCACCCAACCCTGGTGGTCCTAAAAAAATAAAAAATGGTGCAGCAGCTATGGAAAACAGCAGGTTAGCTCCTCAAAATATTAAAAATAGAATCACCACATCATTCAGCAATTCCACTTCTGGGTATGTATTTAAAAAGGTTGCAAGCAGGGACTTGAACAGATATTTGCATAGCATGCTCATAGCAACATTATTCAGAACAGCCAAAAGGTGGAAACAACCCAAGCGCCTACTGATGGATGAATGGATAAACAAAAGGTATTATATACATATGATGGAATATCATTAAGCCTTAAAAAGGGAAGGAGATGTTGACACTTGCTACATCACGGATGCACCTTGAGGACATTATGCAGAAAGACTGAATGACTCCACTTCTGTGAGGTACAGAGAGTAGTCACATTGACAGAGACAGAGAGCAGAACGGTGGTTGCTGGAGAAGGGGGGATGAGTTCTCTAGTGGGTATGGAGTTTCAATTTTGCAAGATTAAAAGAGTTCCGGAGATGGATGGTGGTGATGGTGGCACAACAAGGAGAATGTACTTAATGCCACTGAATTGTACTCTTAAAAATGGTTAAGATGGGTACATTTTATGTGTATTTTACCACAATTAAAACCACAAAAACCCAAACCAAAGCAAAAAGCTCACAAGTTTTCCCCACGCGTTGTTCACCGCACTTGCCGGTGCTCTGTGGGATTAGCAGATGAAAAACTGGAAGAAGTTGAGTGCGCCGGGGGTTCCCAGTGTGCCGCGCTGTCTGATGGAAGGTGTGCAGCATCCTGCCCGGCGGGGCCGCATCGGAGCCCAGTTCTGGTCAGAGCTTGGGCCAGAGCATCAGGGCTGTCTCTCCGTTTCTTTGTCCTAACCGTATAGTGTTGCTGTCGTCACCCGTTATGTACAAGAGGAATTCGCTTTCTAAATTTGTACCCGTTTATGCTCTTGTTTCTGCTTTGCGAAAATACATAACTGATGAGTTAGTCAGGGAGCATTCAATTTCTACTTTAGAGTCTAAAGTTTAGACAGACTGTTTCTCTTTTTGTGAGTGGTTGGTTCTTTTCATTTTTCTTGTAATTATTCATGTTTGTTCTTAGCTTGTTTATGTGGCGGCTGCACAGGGAGCTGAGATCCTTTAAGCCTCTGATGCTGCCCCTCGTGTTTATTTTGAGGATGACAGACATCCACGCTTTCAGGTGATGCTGTTCGTGCGATTAACGTATCTCAGGCATTCACTGCGGCAGGGGAATTCCGTGCGGCTTTTGGAGATGTGCTGGTGGTTGTGATTTTCCATCACAGCAGTTTCTCCTTGAGGGCTTCACATCGTCTTCTCAGGTAATAGAAAGGGAGACAGACTTTCTCGCCAACACCACTTCCAAATATACACTTCTAATTAAACAGGCTGTTAGAACCTCCCTTGGAAAGGTCATTTGTGAAAGTGGAGCTTTTGGTCGCTGTGTAAGCGATCCCGCCTTACATCACACGGACAATCCCGTGTGGTCATTTTCAGAAAATAGCATCCTTCGCAGTGGCCCATCGATCACGTAAGGCCAGAAGATTTTTGGTGGTAGATACTGAAGCTTCTCCCCTTCCTCAAGACTGGTTCTTGTGAACCATCTGCCTCCAAGTTTTGTAAAATGTTACTGTCTGTTTACCATCCTCAGATCTGTCTTATTTGCAAAAGAAAAATAAAAGCCACGGTTATTGTCTCTATTGATTTTGACAAAAGAAACTAATGAAGAAATGGAAGTGTTGGTAAATCTCCATTGTTTGGGTTTTCTTTTGTTTTGTTTTGTTTTGTTTTGTTTTGTTTTTGAGACAGAGTCTCATTTCTTTGGCCAGGCTAGAGTGAGTGCCGTGGCATCAGCCTAGCTCACAGCAACCTCAAACTCCTGGGCTCAAATGATCCTCCTGCCTCAGCCTCCCGAGTAGCTGGGACTACAGGCATGCGCCACCATGCGCTGCTAATTTTTTCTATATATTTTTAGTTGTCCAGCTAATTTCTTTCTATTTTTAGTAGAGACGGGGTCTCGCTCTTGCACAGGCTGGTCTCGAACTCCTGAGCTCAAACAATCCGCCCACCTCGGCCTCCCAGAGTGCTAAGATTACAGGTGTGAGCCACCACTCCCAGCTGGGTTTTCTTTTCTTTTTGCTCTTTTTTTTTTTTTGGCGGGGGGAGACAGGATCTTGCTCTGTTGCCCAGGCTGGAGTGTAGTGGCACAATCATAGCTCACTGTAAGTTCTAACACCTGGGCTCAAACTATCCTCCCATCTTAGCCCTCCGAGCAGCTGGGACTATAAGTGCACACCACCACAGCCAGCTAATTTTTTGATTTTTTTTTAGAGGCAGGGACTCACCATGTTGCTCAGGCTGGTCTCAAATTCCTGGTCTCAAGCGATCCTCCTGCTTTGGCCTCCCAAAGTGCTAGGATTTCACACCTGGCGTAAATATTCCTTTTCAGTAACAGTTTTATTAGGATATAATTTACATACCATACAATTCACCCGTTGCATTGGTTTTTTAGTATATTCAAAAGAGGTGTTCAACCATCACTGTCACCACAATCAATTTTAGAATATTTCCATCACCCCCCCAAAAAAAAATTCTATACCCATTAGCAGTCACTTCCCACTTACCCCCAAGCCCCCAGGCCTAGGCAACCACCAGTCTACTTTTCTGTCTCTATGGCTTTGTCATTTCTGCACTTTTCATATAAATGGAATTATGGCGCATGTGGTCCTTTGTGGCTGGGTTCTTTCACTCTGCATATTTTCAAGGTGAAGCAAATCACTCTTATATTCTGGTTTACTCATTTCCTTTTAGAAATAGTACTAACCCTTATTTATTATGTGGTATAATGTATTTTTTTTCTTTCCTTCCAGAATTGGTACCTTCAATTATGAGCAACTTGTTGAATCCAGATGCCATTTTCTCAAACAATGAAATGAGCCTGTCAGACATTGAAATCTACGGCTTTGATTACGATTACACCTTGGTGTTTTATTCAAAGCACCTCCACACGCTGATATTTAATGCTGCTCGGGACCTTCTCATCAATGAACACCGGGTGAGATCACAGGGACCATTCAGTCTCCTCCCTCCTGCTTTCCTCTTAGAATAACCTTGAGCTGGCATGGCCCCATGCCTGGCACAGAGAAGTCGTTTAGTAAATTGTTGCTGAATGAATGAGTAGATTTTGTTCCATTCTGAATTTTCAAATGACTCTTATCTGGAAGATAGGTTTTTTTTTTTTTTTTTTTAATCCTTAGATGTCTCTCTGGCCAAAGACTGTCCACGGTCCACATTAATGGAGATGCCGCTGGAGATGTTTACATTCTCACGTTTCACAGAGCAGCAGCAGTTCCTCCCAGAGCTTGATGAAGTGGCCGCCTATTGAATTGTGGTTAGGAGAAATTCCTCAAATGCTAGGCCATGTTTTACCCTCAATACTGGTTTGAATTGCTAAGAGTAAAGAATACTGGAATGTCTTCTGAAGCACAGTGACACTGAGAGCTTTTAATGAGGAAGGACAAAAAGAAAATATTCAATGCTAGTGTTCTTTGGTCTGGTTGGGGTACACATTTTAGGAGTCAGGATGAAAAGCAACCTCAGAAGTTGTGTGACTAGTGTCCTTTGAGAACCCCCCCGAGCAGCCTGAGAATCACAGCTTGAACCTCCATGTCGGACAGGAGCACCTTACCCTGGAGGCAGTTCTGGTTTCTGGGAAGTTCTTCCATGGGTTGAACAATTCTGCTTTTTACATAGTTTTCACCATTGGTCTCTTTTCTTCCTTCATACATTCCTTAAGCCTTTATTTAGTGCCTTGTCTGTGCCAAGCCCTGCGGTAGAAGCAGGAAGGATGAAGGAAGGTGAGTAGGAGACAGGCATTGCCCGTGGAGAACCAGCAGCCTCGTTGGGGAGTCGATCATGTAGGCGGATAAATTATGAAGCCTGCTGGTGGAGGCCCCTGTAGACACCCAAATGGAGAGCTAAGGATGCGTAGAGGGTGGTTGGAACGACTCTGCCTGAGGGAACTGGAGAAGCAAGTAAGAAGTGATATTTCAGCCGCCTCGTGAAGGGGTTTGCTGGCAAAGGTGGGCTGGGGTGGGTGGGTCTCAGTAACCTAGAAATGCAAATCATGCAAACTAATGTTTTATTCCTGACTATCTGCGTACCAGACATATAATGGGCTGGTGTGTAGACCAGCCTATCATGGCCTCCAAGTCTTTTCTTTTCCCAGGCTGATCGTTATTAGCTGTTTTAACCATTCTCATTTGTTTCTTTTCTTTTCATCATCCTGGTCACCCTCCTTTGTGTGTGCCTTGGTTTGTCCCTCCCAAATGTGAGGCCTTGAACTGAAGGTGTTACCACAGGTGGGGTCTGACTAGCATGGAATAGAGGGAGACCATCACCTCCCTGGTTCTGGATATCATACTTCTATTAATGCAGCCAAAGTTTCCATTAGTTTTGGATCCTGACCATTTGATCCAGTATGTATTTTCTGATCCCCCTCAGCTTTTGGTTATCAGTGGATCTAAGCAACT
The DNA here is from genome assembly GCF_000956105.1 of Propithecus coquereli. NCBI lineage: Eukaryota > Metazoa > Chordata > Mammalia > Primates > Indriidae > Propithecus > Propithecus coquereli. The sequence goes on along the minus strand of NW_012148797.1, from coordinate 2,347,939 downwards.
CCTTTTGTCCTTAGCTAAAATGCAGAAATGGTATTTGCCAAAAAGAACCTTCCCTTCTGCCACTAAGCCAACAGCCAGCTTTCTTTAGTTATGGCCTTTTTACCAGAGCTAAAACCCCCAGCCACTTGCCATCCAGCAGCAGGTCTTCATTTGCTCAAGAGACTCTGTTCCCTCCCGTCTAAGCTGTGGTCCTTTCCCTGGATTGTGAGATGGAGGCAGACGAAGAACGAGGTGCTTCTGCCCTTGCTTCCCGTCTGCTACCCCAACCTATCTCTTCACCACCCTGTGGGAGATGCTGGGAGGTGGAGCTGAAGGGGTGTTGCATTGGTGCTGGCATTCTAGTCCCAGGTCAGCTGCAGTGTTTTCTGTGACTTTGATGCCACTTACAGAAAGCAGGTCATGATCCCGACAACCCTGCTTATCGATTGCCTGCTAGGTGCTGAAAGCACAGGTTCTAAGCCTGACTGCTGGGACTCAAATCCTGGCCTTCACCACTTATTTCCTATGTAATCTTGATCAACTCACCCGGTTTCTCTGGGCCTCAGTTTTCTCCTTTGTAAAATGGACATAGTAACAGTGCTTTTTTCATAGTGTTATTGCGATAACTAAATGAGTCAATATGTTAATATGTAAAGTGCCTGGCACATAGAAAACACTCAATAAATGTTGACTATATACTAATATTGTTATTTTTAATCTGCACGACAACTTCGCACATATATGTCATCCCTGTTTTACAGTTGAGGAAACTGAGGCTCAGAGAGTTACGCTACTAGATCAAGGCCACAGGCCAGTGGGAGGCAGAACCAGGATTTCAGCTCAGATCTGCCTGTTTCCAAGGGACTTGTGTGCTCTCCTGTATTCCATGTTGCCTCTTGTAGGGTTGATAACACCTCTCCATCCTATGGGTTTTTTGTTCGGATGAAAATAAAATATTCATGAAAATAAAACATTTATGAACATAAAAAATTTATGAAATTTAGGAGGAAGAGAGATGAAATAGATGGATAAAATAAAAGGTACAATCATTATGATTAGAAAAACCTCTAGATTTAAGATTATTGAAAGTTCATTCTCATTACATCTATTTGTTGCTTTGATAAAAGAAATATTATAACACTAATTATATCAGGCATACTGGTAGTGTCAGTTATACTTATGCAGATTTTTTCTCTTGCTCTGATTTAACAAACTAATTCTTCCAAGATGCACTGAGTTCAGTGCCATTTTTTCCGGCTGAGAGTGAATGTACTCTATGTACTTGTAGAGTCGGAAAGACATCTGCTTTTGAGACACACAGTGATAGAACAATAAATCTGCTATTTAGCATCTTTCCAAAAAGCAAATGTAAAAGTTCCAGCTCCTTTGTAATTACCCTTTTTTTTATAAGAACAATTTTTTTTTTTTACAAAAATGAAAATTAAAAAAATTGAGTAATAACTGGTTCTATATTTTCATTTCCTGTGTCCACCAAGGAACAGAAAGGGACTGGTAGAAGAGTTCTCCATTTCGGCTTCGAGATTCGCACCTCTGCTCGCATTCTCTTCTCTTTAGTTTGTTGTTCAGATCCCCAGGGTACCATCAGCTGTGAGCCCTTACACTCTATCCCACATCTGATCGCTCAGCAAATGCTGTGTGCCCTCTCTCTTTTTTAAATTTTTAGTTTTAGGGTAGTTTTAGGCTTACAGAAAAGTTGCAAAGAGTTCCTATATAAATCCCCCTAATGGTAACCTTTTATATGACTACAGTACATTTGTCACAACTAAACAACCAGTATTGGCCAGGTGTCGTGGCTCGTGCCTATAATCCCAGCACTTTGGGAGGCTGAGGTGGGAGGGTTGCTTGAGGCCAGGGAGTTTGGTGACTAGCCTGGGCAACATAGCGAGACCCCCATCTCTACAGAAAATGAAAAACTTAGCCAGGTGTCGTGGGTGCATGCTTGAGCCCAAGAGTTCAGGTTGCATTGAGCTGTGATTGTGCCACTATATTCCAGCCTGGGTGGCAGAGTGAGACCCTGTCTTAAAAAAAAGAAAAAATTGGTACATTGTTGTTAGCTGAAGTCCATTCTTTATTCAGATATTTTTATTTTTTACTAACATCCCTTTCCTGCTCCAGGTTCCCCTCCAGGACACCACATTACATGCGCTTGTCGTGTCTCCTTAGGCACCTCTTGGCGTTAACACTTTCCCTGACTTTTCTTGTTTTTGATGACCCTGACAGTTTTGAAGAGTATCAGTCAGATGCTGTGTGCATTTTCCTCATGAGTAGACGGCGTTACAGGTTTTGGGGAGGAAGACCACAGAGACGAGTGTGCTTTCCATCCCTTCATAGCAAGGGTCTGTGCTGTGCCCCAGGCCCCGGCGTCCCCTTCAGCCTCCTACCCGCCCTTGCTGGCTCTGCTCTGGCCACACTGGCCTCCTTGCTGCTCCTCGAACCGCCAAACACCTTTCTGCTTTTGCCTTTGGCACTGCTGCTTCCTCTGCCTTGGAACACCCTTCCTGCCCCAGACAGCCTGAGGCTCGCTCCTTGTTTTTTCTGTTTTTTAGATTTGTGAACCCTCATACTGCATTTTCTTCATAGAACATGCACTCTGAGGCATTATACTCTGCACGTGGTATTTGTCTGTGGTCTGCCTCCCTGCGGTATACTGGAAACCTCTTGGGGGCGGAGACTCTGTCAGTTTTGTCCTCTGCCATATTCCCAGCCCCAGGAGCAAAGTGCAGGCCCGATAAACACTGGACATTCGCATCCACGAATTCCGCAGGGAAGTGAGACAGTTGTGCGTCCTGCAGGGCCGGCACTGTGATGAGGTCATTCTTCCCTAGCTTCGTGCTTGTGTGGCTTTCGGAGAGCTTTGTTTTCATGTTCTTCTGCCCTGCCTCTAATTAAACTCATAATTTAGGCTACTTGAAATATCAACCGAGACCTCCGGAAAATGGATGTATTTATAGGACCTTAGGAACACATGGGCGGTGTTGTAAGGTGGAGGTTACCAGCTGTATCCAGAGATTTTGTAATTGCCCGGGAATGAGGCACGTGGCCCAGCAGCAGGACTGTAATAATTATACACACATGAGGATTCCTGGGTTCTCTGCTGCATTTTGGTACTAACTTTGCTTGAAGCCATAGGGACATTTCTGTAGCATTTTCAGGCGGACACTTTGCTCTTTCTTTACCTGCACACAGTGGCCTGCCCAGATTGTACCAGGGATCAAATCAAATCCAGGCACTGAAGGAAACCCGACTGAGCCTAAATTAGAATTTTAATAAAAATCCCAAATAGGGATCTTTTATCTTTTATATTTCTTACTGCTTTTAGGGATACCAGTTATTTCCATGATGCCTCACATGGGATGAGTCTTGTTTTTCTGGGTGATTAAAAAGTTTCTACACCGTTAAGAATCCTGAAAATCGAAAAAAAAAAGAGTCTTGAAAATCTCGCCCTAAACTGTGGGGGAGGAACGTAACCGCCTGCCTGGTGTGAGCAGCTCTGGCTTCCTGGGCTGGACGTTACTAGTGACAATTGTTCCCAGAGGTGCCGTGGGTGTGTGTATGTGAACGTGTTGGAAAGCAGCCCAACATGAGGGCATTTTTGACTTGCTGGTTATAAGGGGAAATTACAGTTTAGGGTGGGTGCATGGAAATCACCCTAGTCCCCTATTTCATTTTGCAGTTGAAGGAAGAGGCCTTGGAGGCGACTTGCCTAGAGTCCTGTAGGAGAGCAGCAGAGGCCAGCAGAGTGGTTCCTAAACCCCAGGCCTGCTGGTTCTCAATCCAGGGAAGCAGCTCGGTTTTACTGAGCACTTGCTATGTGCCAGGCACTGCCCTCACTCCCCACGTGCATTTTTGGACTTAATCATCTGCACTTTCAAAAGGGTGGGATTCTTGTTATCTTTACTTTGTAGATGAGAAAACCAAGGCTTGGAGAGACAGAGGACCTAGCCCAGGGTCACTCAGCTAGCACATGGTTGGACGCCTGGTCTCTCAGCCTTGGAGCCATGTTCTTCATTATGAAATCGTCATGATGAGGCTCTTTTAGCTGTTTCTGCCAGTTCTCAAGGTCATTTACTATAGTCTTTGGACCATCTGATAAACGTTGCATATCTGTCAGAGGAGGCTGTCCAAGAAAAACAGCCAGAGTGAGAGGTGGGGGATCGTGACTGTGTGCGGGGCCGTGCCCTTCTCGGAGCCCAGATCAACCTTGTTCAAAGAAAGAAATGCCAGACTTAGGGGAGACCTGGGTGTGACACACACCTGAGTTCAAATACTGACCTGACCACGCTCTAGCTGGGTGACCCCGGGCAAATTCCTTGACTCTGATCTTGAGATGATTCAACAGGAAAACAGGCATGAGATGCCCCATCTCCTGCATGTCGGCATGGAGAGGAATAAAGAAGATAAAGCCATAGAAAGTGTCTAGCGTAGGGCACATAGCAAATTCTCAGTCAAGACACCTGTCTCAGTGACATTTTAAATATGTCTTTCCTATCCGTCCTCTTAACTCATTCATCACTCCTGAGTTTAAAAGGAGATGCAGAGCTGCTGAAGTCCCTTGGCCCCTCTTCAGTAAGTAGGACTGTGGTTCCAGGTGTTGGGTTCTGTGACAGCTGTGTCAAGTGTGACAGTAAAAATGCAGGACCGTACACGGTGTTCAGAAGTACACGTGTGGCAGGTGGTAGATAAACGAGCCCAAATGTGACATTTGAGTCAGTGCTTTGTGCAGCTTGACTTGAGAACTCGCTGCATGCGGGTCAACCTGGTAGTCCCAGGAAATGTTCTTGCACAAATGGGACCCTGGCCATGAAAAGTTAGCAGTGCAGCCATGCAGGGGGGTTTCCTGGGTGTCTTAGTAGTTGTCTGGATTTTTATATAAGCAGTTTGCATCATGATTGGGAGAGCCTGGGATGTCGCCTCCCTAGACTCAGGTATAGATATTCCATCCTGCAGGCCAGTGCTCCAGGTCAGAGGGCGTGTGGGGAGAGCAGGGGTGAAGGACTGAGCCTGAGTCTCCACCCACCATGCCCCAGCTGGGTGGCCCAGGCCAGTTGGTTCCTCTGTAAATGAGGATGACAGGGCCTGCCATGCCGTAGCAGCAGAAGCGGTGATCGCAGGTCGGTGCTGCCTCTGGGTGACTGATGTTCTAATTCTGAGATTTGGGGAGAGAGGAACGACTTGGATGCAGGAGCAGTAGGTAGGGAGGAGACAGCGTTTTTGCATAGTGTGAGGAATGGCTTAATAATACCAGGGATGCTGGGCTGCCTCCAGAAGTCATGAGTGTTCTGAGACAGGGCATTGGAGCAGCAACTGGGAGCCAGGCGCTGAGAAACCTGACAGCTGTGGGGGCTGTCGTGGAGGGTGAGGGCGGCCAGATGTCCAGATGAGCAAAGTGACGAAGGCTATATGGAGGTCTCCCATGAAACGTTTTCACCTTGGGTCTCTCTGGGAAAGCTGGTAATGGGGCCACCTGGGGGCTGCTGCATTGAGGTGCTCAAAAAAGAGCTGAATGGATGGTTGACAATCTGTTTGGGAGAAGTTGTGTTTCTAGTAATAGAGGGGACCTTCCAGCTCTTCCTCCTTAGCAGCCTTAACAACAAGAGGAGGGAGCGATGGCTTGAGGGAGGAGCAGATGTGTTGCTGGGTCTCAGAGGTCTGGGGGTCTAGGGACCCAGGGAGGGGAGGGGCTGGGAAAAGGAAGTTAATATGCGAGCAGTTAAGGGGGAAGGGGATGAGGCCCAGCCTGTGCTTGGCGGATCAGCTGTGCTAGGGGCGTGTTGGAGGCTCTGTGGCCAGCGTGGTTGCCAGGAAGTGCTTGGGCTCGAAGCAGAGGGACGAGCTGTGGTCTGCCCTTCTGAGCCCACCTTCCCACCAGGGTGCATCAGCTGCCTCAGCCGTGTACAAGGGCCAGATAAGGACACGATCCCAAACTTAGGTTGTTGTTGACTGAAACCGATTCCTTTCTTCTTTCTTAGTATCCTGTGGAAATCAGGAAGTATGAGTATGACCCCAGTTTTGCAATTCGTGGACTTCATTATGATGTACAACGGGTAAGTTTACTTCTCATGTTTTTTTCTACGGTGTAATGGTGTTTGAAAATAAAATGCGCTCTTGATGCTTTTCTTTGCCGAATGGGTAAATTGGTTTTAAGTTATGTTATTTAGGGCTGCAGAAGCAATTTATTCAAATATCTTTGGGTAAAATCTTTTTGAAGAGACTACGTGTTAGAAAAGCATGAACTCATGCTATTTGGGATGTATTATTTATTTCTAGTAGTCGTTTTTGGTGTCTTGAGGAAGAGCCAGTTGCCATATTTTTTTTTTTTTTTTTTTTGGCTTCTGTAGATAGGCAATTTCCTTAAAGAGCTGTACAGCACTTTAATTAACAAGCAAGCCTTTCAGGAACATGCAGTGTGCTTCCTTGTTAGGGCAACCCAATGTTGATAGGATCCACCATGGCTCCTGGATTGTGCATTTAATATGCAAGTTGTGTGTTATTTACATGTGCATATGTTTGTGTTTTTAAAGGCAGTATTGATGAAGATTGATGCTTTTCATTACATCCAGCTGGGAACTGTCTACAGGTAAGAGTAAAAGGAGATAAATTTACTTCACACAGAATAACCAAGTGGCTTTGGGTTTCAGGACCCACTGACTGTTCAGTGAGGAGGAGGGCTGGAGTGTATATTAGGATTCATTCATTCATCCACTCACTCTTCCAAGAGCATTTTTTCAGGCCTGCTGTCATGCTGGGTGCCTAGGGTTTGGCTTACAACGATGCCTCAGGGAGCTTGGAGTGTGGGTGGGAAGCTACACAAGTAAATGGCTGCTGTCCACAGGGACAAAGGCGATGATGGAAATGTGCTCAGACCGTTAGGGAGCACTTGGGGGGGTCTCTGGAGGACTCTGGGGGAGGACCGGCTTCCTGGAGGTGATGGCTGAGGAGCTGAGGGAGGGTCCTGGTGAGGTTTGGAGGGAGGGCCGTGGGGGTGAGGCAGCAGGGTTCTCGGTCCCACCATGGGAGTCAGATGGTTTGGATATGGAGACTTTTTGCCCCTGTTTATTAGAATTAGCAGAAGTACTTTGCGTAGCCAGAAATCTTTGGAACTTTTAAAATGGAGGGTTTTGTCTTTTTTTAAGTCTCTAATTTGGGAGAGGATTGAGGAGTATGATTTGTGTTTAGGTTCCTAGCTTATGAACCTTTAAAAAAATGTGCATATCTTAGCTTAGAGTCTTCTCTCACAAACTGTTTGTTAAAATTAATGCTTAGTTATTTATTTTTTTTGTCAGAGTAAAACATGCATATAATCAAATAGTATTAAAGCCGTCATAGGGGACAGCAGCCTCTGTCTTCCACTCCCCACCCAAACCCTTTAAGCTTTAGATTTTTTTTTCTGGTGTTTTTTCCTTCCTGTTTCTAAATAATGTGCTCATTCTTCTATTTCCTAATTTATTAATTCTGGACACCGCCCCTGCTATGATAGACGAGGGCTTAGCTTTCTGGCAGCCTTCACCATCCCTGCCCCACCGTCTTCACGCTCATTCTTCTCATCTCATTAAGATCTCAGGATTTGGTGGTTGTATCAGCCGTTGTTTATGTTATGACTCTGGAGGTCTTGTACACTCTTTTAAAACATTTATTTTATTGATACGTAATAATTGTACATATTTATGTAGTACATGTGATATTTTTATAGAAGCATATAATGTGTCATGGTCAAATCTGGGTAATTGGGCTATTCATCACCTCAAACATTTATCATTTCTTTGTGTTGGAAGTATTCCAAATCTTCTCTTCTCTTTTTTGAAATATACGATATATTACTGTTAACTGTAGTCACCTACTGTGTATCAAACACTAGAACTTATTCCTTCTATCTAACTTTGTATTTGTGCCCATTAACCAACCTCTCTTCATCTCCCCGTCTCACTACCCTCCCCAGCCTCTGGTAACCACCATTCTGCTCACTACCTACGTGAGATCCACCTATTTTTTTTTAGCCCTCACATCTAAGTAAGAATATGTGACGTTTGTCTTTCTGTGCCTGTCTTATTTTACTTAACATAATGTCCTCCAGGTTCATCCATGTTGCTGCAAATGACAGGATTTCATTCTTTTTAATGATTGAATGATATTTTATTATAAATCCGTGCACATTTCCCTTATCCATTGATGAACACTTCGGTTGATTTCATACCTTGGCTATCATGAATGGTGCTGCAATAAACATGGGAGTACAGACCTATCTTTGATATACTGATTTCCTTTCTTTTGGATATATATCCAGCAGTGGGATCATATGGTTGTTCTATTTTTAGTTTTTTGAGGAATCTCCATACTGTTTTCCATAGTGGCTGTGCTAATTTACATTCCACCCACAATGTGTAAGAGTTCCCTTTTCTCTGCATCCTTGGCCAGCATTTGTTATTTTTCTTTGTCTTTTTGATAATATCCATTGTAACTGGGGTGAGGTATCTCATTGTGGTTTGGACTTGCATTTCCCTGATGATTAGTGATGTCGAGCATTTTTTCATATACGTGTTGACCATTTGTATGTCTTCTTTTGAGAAATGTCTATTCAAGTCCTTTACCCACTTTTTAATGGGATTATTATTTTGTTTGTTTTTTCTGTTGAGTTCCTTATATATCCTGGTTATTAATCTCTTCTTGGATGGATAGTTTGCCAATATTTTCTACCATTCTGTGGGTTGTCTCTTCACTCTGTTGTTTTCTTTGCTGTTTGGAAGCTTTTTCGCTTGATATAATCCAGTTTGTCTATTTTTGCTTTTTTTGCCTGCGGTTTTAAAATCTTAGCCAAAAAATTATTGCCCAGACTAACCATCAGGATTTGATGGTTGTATCAAATCGTTTGAAGCGTTTCCCCAATGTTTTCTTCTAGTAGGTTCATACTTTCAGGCCTTACATTTAAATCTTTAATCCATTTTGATTTGATTTTGTCTATGGTGAGAGACAGGGATCTAGTTTCATTCTTTCGCACATAGTTACCATTTTTCCTAGTAGCATTTATTGAAGAGATTGTCCTTTCCCCAATGTATATTCTTGGTGCCTTTATGGAAAACCAGTTGGCTGTAAGTGGCTGTAAATGCAGTTTATTTCTGGGTTCTCTGTTCTGTTTCATTAGTCTTTGTGTCTGTTTTTATACCAGTACCAGGCTGTTTTGGTTACTATAGCTTTGTAGTATATTTTGAAGTCAGATAGTGGGATGCCTCTAGCTTTATTCTTTTTGCTCAGGATTGCTTTGGCTCTTTGGGGTCTATTGTGGTTCAGTATACTTCAGGATTTTTTTTTTTCTATTTCTGTGAAGACTGTCATTGGCATTTTGATAGGAATTGCATTGAATCTGTAAATTGCTTTGGGTGCTGTGGACATTTTAACAATATT
>NW_012148797.1:2331417-2337572 GCF_000956105.1 Propithecus coquereli | reverse complement strand
GGGGGGTAGTGAATCTGTTTTAATCTATACTATTAAAAATAATCTTTCCATTTATTTTGTAAGTAACTTAGGTCTATTAAATATAATTGAATGTTTTTGTGCACATGTCTCATTTTCTAAGGAAAAATCTCTAGAAGTAAAATTGCTGGGCGAACATGTTTATTCATTTAAAGGCTTTTGAAATGGCTTAAATGGCTTCCAGAAAGATCATACCACTCCTAAGAGACTTGCCTTTAAAGTTGTTCCTATACTTAACATATTCCACATTTTAATTTCCTCTTCTCTGAACCACTTAAATGGACAGTAATTCATTCATTCATGCATACATTCATTCTGTCAACCTAAATAGCACACAAAGGCTCTCTAAAAGAAAAGATATTTATTTGGGAATAGAGTATTGCAGTGGGAATACACGTGCCATAGTAAACTATGTGTGTATTCAGGGAGGTAAAGGAAGACAAGGGTTTTTAAGGGAAAAAATGAGGAGGATTATGTAATTTTCTTGCAGTTATTGTCCTTGGCTACAAAGATCAGTAACAAGGGTGACGCCAGTCTGAGGTTGAACAGGCAGTTGCTGGACGGATGTCCTTGCAGAATTACTTTTTCTGTAAGATTGTGATGGCCTTTGTGCAAGGTTGTGGTTTTTGCAATCTTTTGTGATAGTTTCTGTAAGGCACACAAGTGTGAGAACCTGCTCTTCCTGGCCTTTCTTGGCTCTATTTGTCAGGGTTTTCTTAATATTAGTGACTCCATTTTGGTTCTGACAACTTTCACAATTCCCTTGTTCACTCCTTACTAATAGCTCCCAATGTTTGCCCCAAATTATTCTAGCAGTGGCGGTGGAGGGAGGGATAAGGAAAGCCAGGTTGTCTGTGTTTATGGAACTCCTCATCAGATCTTTGGGTTCTGTTCCTGTGTTTCTTTCTCCCATCAGCCTCTGGTTTAGACACTTATCCCTTCTCCCCTGGGCTCTTGGAGTTTTCTGCAGTGCAGCCCATCCTGGACATTGTTGCTAGACTAATTTCCCTAAATCATTACCCCCAACTACCCACTCCTCTGAAACCCTGGATGGCTTGCTACTGTCTGCTGAACGAAGTCCAAGCTTTAGCCTTAGGCTGAGGGTTGAGATTTTTATCAACCTGCTCTAAACCCGCAGCTTCCTCTTCTTCCACACACAGCTCCTTTGCATGTTGGAATGGTTAAGACTCTTGGTTGCAAGTGACTGAAACCCAACTCAAACTGGCTTAGTCAAAAACACAATATTGGCTTCCATTTGTACAGCCCAGGGACAGCGCTCATTGCAGGAGTGGCCAGCTCCAGGGGCCAGATGATGATTGTCAGAACTCTTTCCTTCTCCTGGCTGGCTTCCTCTCTCGTGTGGCTCATTCTCAGGCAGGGCCCTCTGTGTGGGGACCCCTGGCAATATCAGGCTCACATCCCCCCAGCACCAGGTTGAGAGGACAGAGGAGCTTTGCTTCTCTATGATTCAGCCAGAGTCTCAGGACTGAACCTCATTGGAATGGGTCATGTGCTTGGTCCTGAACCAGTATGATGAAGGGGGAACAGACACTGGGCAGGCGAAAACAACACATGGATTCTTTTCCTCTGAGTTCTCCTTTCTCACACTTGGCACTTGCTCCTGCTGACATCGTTCCACCATGATGCAGTTTTCCCTCCTCTCTGCTTCTTGAAATGCCACCCACCCTTAGTGGCAAACTGGTGGTGAGTCCTCCCCTCACCCTGTCAGCCTGAAGGGGTCTGTCTCTCCTCTCCTGTGGTCCACACCATCCTTACTGTCTTCTTTCTTCTGCTTATTTATTAAAGTGTCCCTCGAGTTGAGGAGTATGGCTGGAGGAGCCCGCCGGGGCGTTTGAGGGGAAGGAGGTTCGGAGTGTGGTTGTGGGTGTTCACTGTGGCATCAGAGCGTGGGTGTGGCGAGCTGAGCCCCAGAGGGAGCCCCAGAGCGAGTGTGTGTCACACACGCTTCCTGGGTGCAAACCCGAGCTCCACTGCTGGCACGTGTGTGATCTTGAGCAAGTTCTGGCTCCCCTGAAAGCCTTGCTTCCCTCCTCTGTAAAACAGCCATGGTTCCAGTGCCCGCCTGAGGCGCAGCCTGTTGGGAAGATGAAACGTGCTTGGAACAGTGCCCAGAGTTTTATGGGCACGCAGAAATGTCACTTCTCTTTCCCCCCAGAAAGTGTCATGAATGAGAGAAGGGTGGGAAGACGGGTCTACCCCAGAAAGGCCGGGATTGTTTCCATCACAGTCCCACCAACGGAATTGACAGCGCTTACTGTAAATCAGCCGTTCTGTGTGTCACAGCTCATTAATCTTCTCAGTGACATCAGGAAGTAGGCACCCTTGTTATTCTCTGCTTTAAGGATGAAGACGTTAAGACCCAAGGAGGGTAAACTACTTGTCAGGGTGATACCCCAGTAATTACGGGGGCTGGGATTTGAACCCTGGGCAGGCTTGTTCACATCTGTGCTCTTAACCTCTCCGTTTCTCGTAACCCCGCACAGGGCCGGAGAAAGGGGTGTTCAGTTTGATTTCGGCACTGGTTCAGGCAGCATTCAGATGTGGCAGAGCAGCCTGCCACCCGCCCGCCCGTGCCTGTCGCGGTTCCGCTTGACTCTGCATTTGCTGCAGCTGCCTCCTGGGGGATGCAGCTGGCCGGAGCCGACTGACTTCGCCACTTCTTCTGAGCTGACGTTTGGTTGCCTGGCCCTTAAAACGGCAGCCTGGGTGGTGGCAGCAGTGGCTTCCGAAGGCCTTGGGCCCGAGCGTCAGACAGGGAAATAACTCTCACCCAGCAGAACCTCCCCACTTTTTATGTCACCTCTCTGAGCGTTAGAGCCTTGGCAGTGTGGACGCCTGCCCGTTGCTCCTGGGCGAGAGCTCTTTCCCAGGTCACTGCCTGGAATGATCTGGTTTGCTGCCAGTGTCTTATCTGATTTCTGGAGCAAAGATAAGGGGGGTGCAGTGCTGCTTTTGTTTTCAAAGGCCAGTAGTTGTAGCAACTTAATCAAGATCAGAGGCAAAATATTACTGAATGTATTCTGATACTTTTAGAAGAATGGGGGATGGAGATCGGAGGAAAGAGGTTGAAGTGATATTTTCATTAACGTTAATATCAAGACAAACTACATTGTATACATATTTTAATGTGGACCCTGTGGTTTTGTATGCTAAGCAACCCGTTTTATTGGTGCCTATTTCTCAAGCGCTCTGTCCTCTACAGAGGGGGTGGCAGAGCAGATGTGTCCCCTCATCACCCTCTAGGGTGGGTGAGTCTAGGCGAGCAGTCGAAAGCACCAGGGCTAAACCCTCGCCACTGACTCCAAAATTCATTTTTTTTTTTTTGGTATGTGAAGGGGCTGGATTCATTTGCAAATCCCAGAGGCAGACAGATGGTGGATGTTACTTTGGCGTTTTACACATGAGGGAACGGGCCTTCAGTGCCACCAAGCATTTGGGGTCATTCCCTGTCCAGGATGGTGGTGCCACTGGGCCTCCTGCCTCATGTCACGGTGTTTAGTCCACTGAGCCGCGTGTGTGACATTCCACCCTCAACACCTGTCTCAGGGGAGGGTATTGGAGGGCAGCAGGATGTTGATGGAGACAAAAATAGCCTTTCTCTGTCCTAATGTATTAAAATCACTTAAAAAGTGGCCCCAAAGCAAGTCATTAGGGAGGCTTGTGCCTTAGTAGTTTAAGAGCCTGAGCCCTACAACACACGTAACCTAAACATCTGTACCCCATAATATGCTGAAACAAACAAACAAAAAAGAGCCTGGTCCCTAGAGCCGGAAAGTCTGGGTTCTAATCCTGAGCCACTGCTTTCTACTCCGGTGACCTTGACAAGGTACATGACCTTTCTGTGCCTCAGTTACCTCAGCTGGAAAATGGGAAGACTATTCGTGCCTCCCTTCTAGGAGCATTGAAGAGTAAGTGAATGACTAGGCCTGGTTCACATCTGGCATATAGTAGATGCCAGGTAGCATTAGCTATTATTATTCTTGCTCTTGTTACCAACAGAACGGTAATAGTGGTAATAGTAGTAGTGTCTCGCCTGTTATTTGTAGCATTTACTTGTGGCACATTTGCCTCATGGTGACAGCAGTGTCTGCCACCTCAGTTGTGAAACCCCAGCGGTGGACAGAGGTCTGAAAATCACTGGTCTCTCCAGTTGAGCTCTTTAACAGCCGTCTGATTTTTCCAGAGGCCTCAGTGTTGTCCCTGATGAAGAAGTCATCGACATGTACGAGGGGTCCCACGTGCCCTTGGAACAGATGAGCGATTTTTACGGAAAGGTAATGAGAAGCACTTCATTCAGTTAAAGCAGCTCATCTTTCTCCTCCTTGAAACACGGGCTCAGAGATACAGGAGCTTGAACTGCTAGTCTCACCTCCTGCGCGTACGGAAGGGACAGGGAAATTTGAGATTGTGTTTGAGAGAGGCTGGTATGTCATGATTCTCCTTTCTTAAGCCCCTCCTCCCTACCTGGTGGAGGCTCTTTCCACCTTCCTGGTACCTCCCCCTGTTTGCCACCACCTTCTGGGAGTGTCCCTGCTTGCTGGAATGGGGCTCAGCAAGGATCAGAAGCTGTCGTTGTGGCAGCTGTCGCTTCCCTTGAGGCATGGCTGTAGAATCCAGAGATTGATGGCCACGCAGTGGCCCTTTCTGCCTGAAGGGAAACCTCTGCTTTTCTAACTTTCATGGTTCTCTCTGCTCTCAGAATTTTTGCTTCTTGTCTTATGAGAGGCACGCACTTGTCCAAATGAAATGGAAGATGCCCAGTCAGCCAGTAAACTTAGTACAGACAGCCCCTAACTTACAATGGTTCAACTTAACAATATTTTGACTTTACAATGGTGTGAAACCATTGCAATTTCTATGTCAATTATAGTATTCAGTAAGTGACATGAGATAGTCAACACTTTATTGTAAAATAGGCTTTGTGTTAGATGGTTTTGCTCAACTGTAGGCTAATGTAAGTGTTCTGAGATCATCTAAGGTAGGCTTGGCTAAGCGATGATGTTCGTTAGGTTAGACATATAAACGTACTTTTGACTTGTGATGAGTTTAGCAGGATGCAACACCATTGTAAGATGAGGAGCATCTATTGTATAAATTAGAGAAAGGCTATTTTTTAAGCTTAAATATGGACTGCAAGGGTGTGCTCCAATTCGGGAGAGTTAAGTGGCTTTGTATGCCATAACACGGGCAATAATCTATTTTCCAGCTTTCCTCTGTGTTTCCTGAAAGAACGTGAACTCGAAGTTGGACGAGCACACGAGAGAGTGGGAGGGCTGGGCGGTCGGACTGTGGAAAATCAGGGCGTTTCCGTGGACATTGTAGTCACGCCTAGGGCAAGACATCAGGAACAAGGGGAACATTTTACTTTTTTCTTAGAATTTTCCTTTCTCCATGGAGAGGCTTCTAAATGTGGATGACCAGAGGCCCCCTGACTTCTAAGAAGTCTTCCTTGTCCCTAGCGCTTTGTTACAGGTGGCTCTGCCACTGGCGTGGGCCCCGTTTCTAAAGCACCTCCTCCCTGTCCGCAGAGTTCTCACGGAAACACCATGAAGCAGTTCATGGACATCTTCTCCCTGCCCGAGATGACCCTCCTGTCCTGCGTGAACGAATACTTCCTGAAGAACAACATCGACTATGAGCCCGTTCACCTGTACAAAGATGTCAAGGTCGTATCGACAGTGAGATTATGGGGCTGTGTCTCAGCTTTTCAGGGAACGTAACAGCCTTGAGCCGCCTTTCTAGGTTAGGTGCTTTAAATAGTCTCTGAGCTGGGATCTCTATTTGTGGTTTAACTTTGAAGATTGTAAGAAAGATGTTGCACCAGGAGAGTTGGAAATCAGTCAAGTTTTTTGTTAAGACAAGATGGTGCTCACACTGCCGTCCGGGTTTCTAATCGTTTCTGATCAGAAGGCCAGGGCAGTGAGGTGTCCCTTCCTCATGAGAAGAGATGATGTTCATGCCCCAGGCTGAAGTTTCCCAGAGGGGACACTTTTCTCTCTTGCCCACGAAGGTTCCATGTGGCTCTCTGAGGCCCTGCAGAAGCCATGCAAGAATCTGGTCTGAGAGGGATGGGGACAGATGGAAACATGTATATGCACATACACAGCAAGTGCTTA
>NW_012148797.1:2325878-2330957 GCF_000956105.1 Propithecus coquereli | reverse complement strand
CCAAATCCTGGGTTTTAGGAAGATAAAGGATGAATTATAGTTTTTCAACATCAGTCTGGTATTATCTGAACTAAATGTAAATATTTGGCTTCTATTCTTTTTGTTACACAGATACTTCCTCTTTAAAAATCTTTAAGAATCACTTGTAGCAACACTTTGCATTTATGAGGCAAAATGTTTATTTGGAAGTTCAGTTTTTACTATAAGTATTACTACCACCAATACCAACACTTATGTAGAGTTTACTAGGTCCCAGGCACTGTTCATGCATGTTAACTCACTAGTCACAATAATGCCTTGAGGTACGTACTATTATTATCATCCCATTTTATAGAAAAGAAATTGAGGCACAGAGAGGTTGAGTAACTTGCCCGGGGTCACACAGCTAGTAAGTAGCAGAGTCTTGATTTTAAGCCAGGCAGTCCACCTTGCGTTTAACCACTGCCTGCTGCTGCTGGTGTGAAATTGAAACAGGCTTGTGCTGAAAGGTAATCGGGGTTGAGATCACAGTCCAGAAGTGCCCACTCTTGACAGAAATCTCCCACCAATAGTCTAAGGCTTAGGCACAGTTTTCCTTACAGCCCAGTCTCTTGCTACTGGCTCTAGACAGTTTCCATGTGTCTCTAGGAGTGCCTCCCTGGAGAGACCCTGTGCCCTGCCACCTGGAAGTGGTACTCTGCTTGATACCTGCCAAGCATCAAGCTGCCACACCCCTGAGCCTACAAAAGATTAATCATCACCTCCCCTTCCACCTGTTCTTCCTCCTCCTCTTCCTCCTCCTCCTCTCCTCCCCATTTCTGTGCCTGCCAGTTGGACCACATCTCTGTCTGAGCTACAGTCTGATGGACAGTTCCTTGCCTATTGGTGATACCAAAGAGAGAAGGAGGAACCTGTTATCTGTTTGTCGCTGCCTCTCATTCCAGGTTACAGAATCTACTTTTGGGGTCTAGGGATGGAGATTGGTGCAAAGAGGAGAAGAGCAATCACTCCCTCTGTCCAGATGAACTGGCATCATTTGTTCACAATACTGCATATAAATTACTGTTTATCCTCTGGGACTTTACTCAGAATTGTTCACTCAAGTGACCTCTTCCAAGTGACCCTTTTGAAAAGTGCATTGGAAACTGCCACTATCACCATGGAAACTTACCCTTTGCCCGAGGGACCACCTATGATAACTAAACCAGAATTTAGATTTTGTTGAGTGCCCGGATTGTCAGATTTCTAAAGACAGAAGTTGTCACGACTGCCATTTCACTTGTACTGTTACTCAGGCTATCTCAGTTACACTTTTACTGATGAAAATGTATCTTTTAACAGGATTCAATTCGAGACGTCCACATCAAAGGAATTATGTACAGAGCAATCGAAGCAGACATTGGTATGTGCTCAAGAGTGTCATGGAAATCGTTTCAGCCTTTGTGCCACCACGCAGGCATTTTACTTTGCCTTCCAGGTGCTGCAGGGCATGCGTGCCTCTCTTAGAGCCCTGGAGGGTCCTTCAATCCTGGCATCTCAGACGTCATCTCTTTGTCCCAGAACTTGACATAGTTCTGACTCAAAAGAGGAGGAGCTGGCAGCGACAGCCCACTTAGTTTTTTCCAGTTAGACGGAGGAGGCAGGGTCTTTGTTGCTGATGCACTGGGTACCCACATACTGCCCTGAACCAAGCTCTCTTATGACTTTTATTCTCCTGCTGTGCCTAGGACAGTGCTGGGCCCATATGCCCCATTTAGTGGGTGCTTGCAGATTAACTGATTTCCTGCTGAATCTGTGTATGAATTTTTCTCTTGCTCTTAGAAAAGTACATCTGCTACGCTGAGCAGACCCGTGCAGTGTTGGCCAAACTGGCTGATCATGGCAAGAAGATGTTTCTCATCACCAACAGCCCCAGTAGCTTCGTGTAAGTTGTTTTGTGTTTCATTGCTAGCTTTGGGCTCGTTTCTTGTATTCCATTTATTTTAGCAGTTGGAAATTGGAAAGAAAAAGATGCAAAAATAGTTAATCCCCTTAATGTTAGACTGACCTGGCTGACTTTTTGTCCTAGGGACAAAGGGATGAGTTATATTGTTGGGAGAGACTGGAGGGACCTGTTTGATGTGGTCATCGTTCAGGCCGAGAAGCCAAACTTCTTTAATGACAAACGGAGGTGAGTGACTGTCTTTCTAGGAGACTAGATTTTATTCCTTTGCTGCTGTGAATACATATGTAGTGTGTCTATGCAAGATTCAGTTGCAACATCATAAGCATCTGAGATTATAGCTTTAGATTTTTAACCTTTCTAGCAAGGAGGGTGAGATGAGTACATAGCAGACAGCTTGCATGCATTGAAACGGTTCTTAGTTCAAGTTGGGCCACTTCAGACCTATGAGTCAGGCTTTAAGAAAATGGTTGACAGTGATGCAAAATCCAAACTTAATATCCCTTAGTAAATTAGGTCTTTAGGTGCAGATGCATTGTGAAGCATAAGAAAACAACAGCAACAACAAACCACCTGGTGGGCATCTCTTTAAATAGAGCACTAATTGGCGCATTAAAAATTGCAATTGGATTTTGCAAAGCTTCTCTGCAACACAGGTTTTGCATCAAGTGGAGAAAATCTCTGTTATGTCTTATATAATATCTTCCTGCCACAACAGCCTTGGGAAATGGGGAATTGGAGAAGTTTTGGGTTGTAACAGGAATTGTAACAGGAAACAGTATTTAGAGAGTGTAGGCAGGGATGCTAAAATATCTTTTAATGTGTAGGACAGACCTGTTCACCAAGAGTTGTTCCCCCTAAAATGTCCATAGTGTTGAGAATTAGTGTACTAGGTTTCTAAAAATAACTCCTATAATAATGGCCTATTTTTGAAACACTTTCACCCACATTTATCTATTCTGTAGTTGATAACCAGGCAACCTTTTCCTCTGTTAGGTGATTTAAAGCACCAGAGTGTGGTGCCCTGCAGTTAGTGTTGAACGCATTAAATTCCTCTTATGATGCTAATTTCCAGTTTTCCACGTGTCTCAGTGACTCCTGGAAGAAGAGGCAAACTCAGAAACTGTGTGCAGGGACTGAAAAATACTTGATGGGATTCAAGAGAATGAAGGAAAAGCTGGAGTGTGATCAAAAATAGCTACAAGTCCTGGCTTGCTGCTTTGTCACTGTCTCATCCAGCTGTAGCTGTGGCTGGAGTCACCCCAAAAGCAGCGGCTGGGGGAGTTTCCTCAAGGGAACTCCATACTGTCCCAAGATGGGGTCGGTTGGGATTCCAAAGAAAGAAGTGCTGAACTCCAGGGTGATCGGCCCACATTATTTATTAGGGGAACGAACTTATTATAAGGGGCCTGCAGCGTATCCTTGGGCAGACAACAAGAGAAAGGGATGTTCTTCCTAGGTGTGAAGGGGCCAGGGTGTGGAGTTTATATGAGGGTTTAAGGAATTTGGCTCAGGGTTGGGGCTAGTTTCTTTTGGTGTTTAGGGCAACAATCTAAACACCCTCCTCAGTGCCTGGGAATGTTTAAGGCCCCAGCTGGGGTTCAAGCCTGCAGGGGAAAACATGCAGCTGGCAGGGTCACAGAGCAGTCACGGCACTCCCCATCAGGACAGAGAAAGAAGGCGTGGGGCATGGGGGTCCCCGGGTCCTTGATAAAATGCTCCCAAGCGTTTTCTTAGTAGATTCCGGGCTGTGGTAGGGGAAGGGCCTCTTTCTCGTCTCCTTTGTCAGGTTTGTGCACAGTGGAGGGGCAGTGTCCTGGACTCTTCTCCTTGTGGCAGGAGGTAGTCACACATCTATTTTGCCTTTGTTCTGGAAGCCTAAAATAATAGCTGAATAATCCTCCATCTGTATTCACCCCATGTTATTTATAATAATGAGAGGCCAGAAACAACCTAAAGGCCCGACAGTAGGAGATCACTGGCTGAATTCAGAGCATCTATGCGAGGGGGTATTATGCTGCCGTGAAAAATGATGTTTTTGGAAAAAAAGCAGTGAGCATGTTTTATTGCTGTAAAAGATATACTTAAAAATACGTAATCACTTGGGAAATTCCTCACAATATTAGAGAAAAACAATATAAATCACTATACATAAAGTGATCCTCATTTTATGTTCATAGAAAAGAGAAAGATAACAGATAACAGATTTTATGTAAAAATTGAAAGACACGTAATGTTAAGTATTTATACCTGGGTACTGGAATTATGGGTCACTTTCCTTTTCTTCCTTGTATTTTTCTGCATCTTCCAGATTTTCTACAGTGAGTTTATAGTTTTCTAATCAGAAAAAAAATCAGGTAAAAAAAATTACCTTCTTTTTTAAGGTAACACTTATTGCTACCTTGTGGCAAACCCAGACCCTCAAGGTGAGGAATGAGGCCTTATCTCTTCTTCCCTCCTTTAACATCATAACATAGTGCTCCTGGCCCTCTGATTTGTTTTTCATCTGATGTGGCTGAATGTCAGGTATAAAGCTGGATAAAAGTACTGAGGTAGTATTTCCGAAAGCTTTTCTTGGAGGTCTTCTGCACATTCAAACAAGTTTGAGAAATCTGGGTGACAGAAGGTTTCTTTACAGCAAGGGCTATTCAGAGCCCTGAGTAACTTTGAAATAGGAGCATGCATACTGCATAGTGTTTTTTCAAATTTATTTAACTCTGGTATTCTTTTTTTCAGGAGACATCTTTGGATGCTGGAGTGTATTGTACTAGGCCAGGGAACGTGGTGGTAGAGTTTTGGTTTTAGTGGTTTTTTAGGCTTGTGGAGGAGGCTACTTCCCGTTATCAGTGGGTAACTGTGTAGTATTTCGTACAGCAGACAGCCAATACTACTCCATATGTTGTAATGTTTCCCATTTCTGTTGTTAGACCTTTCCGAAAGATGAATGAAAAAGGTGTCTTACTCTGGGATAAGATCCACAAGTTGCAGAAAGGCCAGATTTACAAGCAGGTATCTCATGACCCGTTTATCCTTTTTGTTGCTTTGCTTTGCGGCCAGTAATAACACCAATAGCTGCCATTCATTGAGGCTGACTCTGTGCCTGGCACAGTTCTGAGTACTTCCCTGGAATCGACTGTTTATAACTTGGTGGTAAACTT
>NW_012148797.1:2314629-2323923 GCF_000956105.1 Propithecus coquereli | reverse complement strand
TGAATGACCATCTAGTATGACAACAATTTATCTTAGATTTTCCAGGACAGGACTGATACTAGATATTCTGGTCTGCTGTCAAATCATGGGGTTACAATATTTGAAATGGAAAATGTGATCATGCATGCTTATGTCATGTGGTCATTCCAAGTCTGAGATTCCATGGTCCACCGTAACCCAGAGCGCCTGGCACGGAGGTCTGTGGGTAAACCGAATGCATGGAGACCTTAGCTAGTGTTTAGGCTGAGCCTCTTTCCGCCCATGACCTCATTGTTTTTTCACAGACCGTAGTTAATGATTCCAGACCCTGTGTTTCTGCAGGGGTTTGTGAGTCACAGCAGTTATTTCCAGAACACAAACTTTCTTGGGGTGAAGTGGTCAAAGCCTGGGGCCAGACTGGTTTTAATTAAATATAATTAACTGAATTCAGCTTGGTTAATAACTAACCATTACAATCTAAAAAGTTATTAAATGAATGCCTCTTGTGTCTGGGAAGAGTAATAAACAACTGGTATAGATTCTGTTGAGACTAATGTTGACTTTCTGTGATCTTTGCAATCAGGATTTGACCCTAAAGCATGGCTGGAGGACTGGTGCGATTATCCCGGAGTTGAGATCCGAGCTCAAAATCATGAACACGGAGCAGTACATTCAAACCATGACCTGGCTGCAGACCTTGACCGGGTTACTGGAGCAGATGCAGGTTTGGGATTTTTTTCTGCCTCATATTTTCTTTAAGCCCGAAGTTAGTCCGCTGGTCAATGTTACTTTAGGTATTTTCTGTTTAATTGTTATAAAGTATGTGGTTTAAGTTGTCCTTAGTAGACTGTAGAATAACTACTGGGATTATTTTGCCCCGAAGATAGTTTTGCCATTTTCCCTGAAGGGATCTTTAAAAATGCCTGCTGGAGCCATTCAGAGAGTCTTTGTGGGGTCTGTGTACATGCAGGTGTTTGTTTACTCTCCTCTGTCGGTGAAAACCCAGTGTCCTCACTGCCGCACGGAGGCCCTGTTAGGTCCTCTCCTGCGGAGTGTGGCATTTGGGAAGCTCTGCCAGTGTTTGGGTCTAGTCCTGGTCCTGCCTTTAATCTGCTGTGAGACTTCGCCATTCTGGGCCTCAGTTTCCCCATCTGTGAAATGAAGGGTCCTATGGAATGAATACTTCATTCCAGGCACCACGGCTTGCTGGAAAGAGTCTCAAAGCAAGAGTCAAGATCCCTGGGTCCAGCCTCGATTTGATTTTGAAGATAATACCTACAGCTTGCCAGCTAACTGCAATTCTGTGACGGTTACTTTTTTCTGTAAGTTAGGCAGCAAGTTCTAGACAGTTGGTGAGGAGTGTCATTTTTTTCGGTCATTTCCTGGCCTGTGGAAGCTGCCCTCTGTGGCAGCCATGACCCCCTTACTCCCCCGGGCCCCTCCTTCCTTTGCAGGCTCAGGCGGCACCTTGCTTTCTGCCTTGGTCTAGCTTGCCTGGGCTGAGGCCATCCCAGCATGAGTGTGAGTCTGTTCGGGTCAGGGCGCGGATGCCCGCTCTCTTGGCTCACACGCCTGCAGCCTGCGTCCATGGCCTGTTGTCCACGCCTGCCCGCTGGCTTTGGAAATGGGCAGGGCCCTGCCTTGCCTGCCCCAGCTGGCAGCCTCGCAGGAGTGGCTGGGCAGTGAGCTCAGGCAGGGCTACAAGTGGCAGGCCACGGGGCACGCATTCCAGCGCGTGGGGCCCCGCACGTCCCCCGGGCCAGTATGTGTTGGCTACGTTGGTTCCTGGCACTTCTCTGATGAGGACTTACTGTTTCCCTTACTATGCGTGCCTGTGAGATGATTTTCTAAAAATACAAGGCATCAGTTCTGGATTAATGTAGCTTAGAGTCTGCGCGTATGTCATACAATACTAATAGGTACTCTTGATGTGCCAGACATTGTGCTGAGTGCTTGCTGTATACACATTTAATAGTCACAGCTGTCCAGACTGGGTAGTTTTTTCTTTTTAGAATAAGGAAACGGGGTTTTTGAGAGGTGCGGTCCCAGGTCTGAGGTCACAGAGTGAAAGAGCAAGACTTGAACTGAGGCCGTGCTTTCGAGCACCTCCCCGAAGTGCTTTCCTGGTTCAGAGGTCTCAGGTGTAGCCGAAGACTTTACTTACCTTAGGTGATGTCGCTCTGTGACTCCAGCTGTGGTCATAAACACAACCGCATGTAGATGGTGCCACTGAATTTTAGGTCTGAGAACAGTTTTTTGTTTTCTTTTGTTTTCTCTGAGCTGTATAAAAAGTTGACGATTAGGAAGTGTGTGTTTTAGAGAATGGAAGTGCTGGAAGTGTATGTGTTCACTTATGGAGCTATATAAGGTATAGGGTGAGGGAAGGAAGAAAAGGGAATTAGCATTTACATGCCTTTTTACAGGAGAGAAAACTGAAAAGTGAGTTTCCCAGAGTCGCAAAGTTAGTGATTGGCAGAATCAGGCTGTTTAGAAGAGAATGAGAACTTCCTGTGTTCTGGGCACCAAGGCCTTCACGTTCATTTCGTTCTCCCGGCAGCTGTGTGGAGCAGGTACTAACGCGTCACCCCCGTTTTACGGAGGAAGAGGCACAGAGGAGAACATGACTCGCTCAAGTAAGGGTGATGCGGGGACTCAGCCCAGGCACTCTGGCCCCAGGACCTTGACCTCTGTTCTAACGCTCGGGCTCTAATGCCTTTTGCAGCGGCCTGTCGGGTTCGCTAAGACATAGAGGAGCGTGGCTGATAATTTAAAAAAACATCCAAATGAGTGTCCCCCCTCGCTGTGCTCTGTTTCCCCTCCCTGCGCCCCTCTTCCACAGTGTCCACCTGGAAAGGTCTGAGTTATTCCTTTGAGCCTCTGTCAGATGTTTCTAGAACTGCCCCTTGGGGATTATTTTCAGAGCATGTAGCACATTATTTGGACTATTTTCTGAGGAGAAACATTGGTCCTTTCAGATTGGGTTTGATTTTTTTGGAGCCAGAGTGTCATTTGGAATCAAGTCTAATGAATTAACTAGAAGTGTATAATTTTTGGTTTTAAAGAAGTGACTGTAACAAAGGAAGATAATTGTTGTTAGCTAGCCTTGATATGCATTGCAGAATTTGGTTGTGGCTCACAGTGGTGGCTGGCATCGGTGGACTCTTCCCAGGTGGCCAGTCCCATGTGGAATTTTCTGATCTAGTTACGTATTTTGTAGAGCCTAAATTCTGTAGTGAATAATTTGTTGATTTGAAATGTGAAAATGGATGAAAAATAAGCTCATAGAACCTACATCAAAACTCCCAGCAGTGCTAGAGCGGTAGACTGGTACATAGCCAGTGGTTATTCAATGGTAGCTGTTTCCTGGTAGTGCAGCGAGTGGTATTAGGCCATAAATCCAAATTGCAAGCTCAGTTGAGACAGGGTTTTTTCCTGAGGGGCAGAGATCCTTAGTCGGTGACCGTTAGTAGCCAAGCTGTTGCGCTGAGCAGATGTGATAAACAGAAGGGCCTTGGCTCCCACGTCAAAAGCAGATGGTTGCTTGTTTGGTATTTTCCTCTGGGTTCTAAGGTTACCCCTGTGGTCATGAATCGCAGGGAGCCCCACCTGTCCTCTGTGATCATGTGCACGTCTAATTGTGGCTTTAGTGTTTCTCATTAGCCACAAGAACCTTGGAAAGAGACTTGTGAGATTCCACATATTAGGCTGTGGGCAATTGTCATTTTCTTTTTGCATTTTGCTCACATTTTGGCCCACCAGAAGGTTCTCTGCTTTTCTTTTTCATTGAGGTGCACTACCTTCTTCCTTTTTACAAAAAATCATTATATTTTTTCCTCTTAAACACTTAAAAAGATAAAATATTAAAGAAAAAAATTAAAACCATTTGTAATCCTACTACCCTTGCACAAATTAAAATTTTTTAATGTTACTTTCCAAATATATGCACATATTTTTACATGCTTGCAATTATACATGCAATTTCCACCTAATGCCATTATGTTTATACACTTATGAGGAATGTGTGTAATAGGCAGCAATAAATATTAATAAATAATATTAATAAATATGTATTAAGTACATATTTATATATGTAATACATATGTATAACAGATATTACAAGTATCATACACATACATTTTGTGTGGATACATATGCGTTATGTTTATACATAGTCTTCACTGATAGTTTAATAGCTTCATAATATTCCATCTTAATTTGTTAAACCACATATCCAATGTTGGACGTTTAAAACTGTTTTTTTTTTTAAGCGAAAAAGGCAGGATTTCAATTGGGAAGTCTGAAAATGTATTATTTCATGCTAGTGCCTGCCTCTGAAACTTAAAGGAATAAAGTTTCTCTAAGAAAAGCTGCCCATTAAAAAATTCTTACAACCTAATGAGTTCATTCGAAACTGAAACAGTTGTGGTAATTGGCTTGTGTCCTGCAGGTTCACAGGGATGCTGACTCACAGCTGGTTTTGCAGGAGTGGAAAAAGGAGAGAAAGGAGATGAGGTAAGAGCGGCCTATTTTGAATGCAGTGGACCTGCACCCTGTCCTGGGTGGGCTCAGCCCTCCCATGTTCCCCAGGGCCAGCCCGAGACATGGTCTCGAGCATCCTTTTTTAGCTCCCAGGTATGAATGTGCCTCCCTCAGTATCCAGAATCAGCTACCTGCCATTAGTGACAGGTGACATTTCCTTGAGACCCGTTGTCACCTCTGTTATTTCTCCAGCCTTGCCAGAAGGCCATGGGAGAGGGAGCTCCTCCTTCTCATTCCTCCTCCCTGCCTGCGTGACCCTTCCATTTGGGCAGCTGGTGGCCCAGTTGCAGGTGATGCTGGCAGCGCAGTGTGGCTGTCAGGACAGTGTTGGAGTCGGGCTTTGAACCCACAGTGAATTCTTAGGGCTCCTACAAGCCTGTACTTATTTGTAACCCTGGCTATTTCAGGAATGTGCACACAGTCAGGAAACAGAGTGTTTTTTGGTAAAGAAAGCCTGCCTCCTGGCAGAAACGTTTGGCAGAGATGTGTCTTAAGGGAGCTGTTGCTCCAGAGGGGCTTTGTTGACGATCATGCTTCCCTAAGAAGGATGCTGTACCTGTGGACACTGTTTACATAAGCATTTCTACTCTGGGGCACGGCCTTCCCCAGCCCCTGACACAGCCATCTGTGAGGTGTGGAAACAGTGGTTGCTGGGTTCTGGCTGCCAAGCAGGGCACCTGACTCAAGCATGTGTGTGTGTGTGTGTGTATGTGTGTGTGTGTGTGTGTGTGTGTGTGTGTGTGTTGGAGGTGGTGTGGAGGGGACAATGAGCCCGTTCCTCAGGTCCTGCAGAAGCCGCATTGCATTCAATCCTTCCTCCTCCCTCTAGGGTGTTGGCGCTCTGAGTCTTACTCTACCTACTACCAGCTAGCGGCTTTTATCACACAGTGTAAATCATTATATTTTTTCTGCATTTGTAACTGTTTTATCAACAGTCATATGCTGTTTGTCAATTTCGCCAGCATATTCTGTGTGTAGGGGTCCCAGCCATCAGAGGGTGTGCATGTCCTCTGTGTGTGTGGTAGGGACGGTGACTTAGATGCACATGCATGGGCTTAATCCTTGGGTGGGGTGACAGCCTTGGCTACCAGGAGCTGGGAGGTGTTGGAATCTGTGATGAATGAGGGAGATTAACAGCCCTTTAATAAAACAATCCTCTTACCTTACTCAGTTCTCACAATGATCTTGTGAAACAGGGAGGGCCTTGATCCCGTTCTGAGAACATTTACATCTCCCTGTGCACCGTCAGAAGCAGCTCCTACATCCTGAGTTTTGGTTTGGGAAAGGGGGGTGTGCATATTTGGAGGGGCGTGCAATTGAAAGTGGTCTTGAGACACTGTTCTCTCCATTGACATGAATGAGAAATGTGATCGGAGTCCTTTTGTTAGATGGATGGACAGACTTTTCTTGATCAGAAGTTGGGGCTGCTCTAGGCTCATTTTTTTCTCAAGTGAATCCTGTTTTTAAAATAAAAGTGATTTTGATTTAAGTGGTTTTATAACCTTTTTGAATCATTCTTTGTTGCTTTGTTTTTTTTATTGCTTCTTCAGAGAAATGACCAAAAGTTTCTTCAACGCCCAGTTTGGAAGCTTGTTCCGCACAGACCAGAACCCGACCTACTTCCTGAGGCGCCTGTCGCGCTTCGCCGACATCTACATGGCGTCTCTGAGCTGCCTCTTGAACTACGACGTCAACCACACTTTCTACCCCCGGAGGACTCCCCTGCAGCACGAGCTGCCTGCGTGGTCTGACATCCCCTCCATCTTTGGAGCCCCCCGCCTGCAGGAGGCCCAGGCCAAGTAGCTGAGGGACCCCTCCAAGGGAAAAAGCCAGAAACAGCGACCCCCCAGATTGGGTGGGCATGACGGCCTTGACTTTGTGTGGGTCTGAGTGTCGCTTTCAGAAAAGATCCCTTAGGGAGAGTACTGCTCCCCAGGATGCTAAGACAGGAGCTGGCAGCCCGCCCGTCCACGCCCTCTACGCAGGGCTGCGGGGCAAGCTTCCTACTGAAACTCTGATTCCGCCTGTCTGTCTACCAGCGTCCTGGAACTGACGCCAGTTTTTCTGGGATAGGAGAGAACACTCACGCCATCTCTGTGTTCCAGCGGGTCACGTTTTGAAACGATTCTTGACTCCTCCGTGGAACATTTCCTGAGTGTACACGGGCAGTGCAGTGGGACCTGCACAGTGAGATGCACAGAGAAACTGCTCGCAGAAAGCTGGTGATGTAGTGAGTGCCACGTGGCAAAACGCCGCCCTGAGTGGCAGAGATGGTCCCCGAATGGCAGCTGGTGCCCAAAGCATTAGGTACTGAGGCTCTGGCTCCTTCCGGGGAGGCTGAGCTGTCTTTGGTGCATCGAGGACCACTCAGCCTCCCTGAAAGACTTACGTGAGAGAGAATAAGAGAAATTGCACCCCCTCGGCCTTTTCATCTTCAGTGCGTGCTTCCTGCGTCCTGCCTGCGCTGGGGAAGGACACAAGGTGCGAATAGTGATGGGGCGGGTTCATGCTTTTCCCCAGGGAAGGAGGGCAAGGAGATGTAAGCAAGCTCTGGTTAAAATCGCTTTCCTCTAGTTGAACAGTCTTCGGTAGGATAAGGCTGCAAGAAACCAGTGGGTTCGAAGAAGCGGAGCATCTGCGGTGGGTCTCCAAGGAGCATGTTAAACCCAGAAACGCCACCGGAGTGTTGGTTTAATGTGCTCATTGGAGGAAAGAAAATCAAACAGGAAAAAGTGTCCTTGTGATGAAATGCCCACCATGCCACCCACTGGGTTGAGTTGGAATCTTGTTAAAACATGAGCATTACCGGAACCGGTCCTTGTCTGGAGAGATGCAAACAAGGCGCCTGCTTCTCTCTGATGAAGTCTCAACTGCGGTGATCATTTCTGGGTATGGGAAGAGGGAGGGGGCCTTTGCAGCTTAGTCGTAGCTCCAACTCTCTGCTCCCTCTGGATTTCTTTCCTGCCATGCTTTTGTGGCTATTTGGGGGCTTGGGTGGTTTTCTTTAGGTGTCTAAGGTGGGAGAGGATGAAGGACATTGAAGCAAGCTAAGAAAGAGTTAGAAATAACCTAGCTAACTGAGCTTTTCTCATTTCTTTCTAAGGGCAGGGCAAGTGGCATATATATATATATATATATATATATATATTTTGGCAGGGGGCAGGGAAGAATCCTTTATTATGTCTGCATTTACAATATCTTTCACCATAAAGTACATATTTACTGCACTCTCTGAGTGCTATAGGAATGTCTGCTGTTATTAGTTATGGTGCTGCTAATAATATTTTAAGTTGCATATGCTGCATAGATACTTCTGTTCAGATTAGCTTAATCTAGTACTGCTAAGACTCATTTTAAGCTGTTGCGATAATGTGGCATATATTCTTAAATCTAAAGAATGGCAGGAACATGAGGGGGACTTGGGGAGAGTGCTTGCTTGCTCCACATTTTTATTGTAGTGAACGTATCATGACCAGCAACTGATGAAATGCTGGCATGGCATTGCATAGGCTATTTCTGCCACATTGCAGAAATTAAATGAGTTATATAGCATCCTTTGTAATGCTGCTTATTATAATGGGATTTTACTTGTAATGTTTTGCTATGCTCAACTGTAATGGTGAAGGTGACCCTTTAGACCTTATGAGGCTCCTTTTTTTCTTCTGCTACATTTTACTGTAAGCACAGTGAGGCACAGTAGTCCGTTCCTTTTAGGCATTCTCTTTGTGCCTTGCTCCTAGGCATTTTCACCATCAGAGTGATCAGAGGCTGGCATTCAATGGGTGTGGGTGATGCCCAGTTTCGGGTCCTACAAGGATGCACTGGTGCTCTTGGCTTAGAGTATCTGCTTTGGAGAAGCGGAGTGAGGAAGCAGGTATTGTTTAAAAAAAATTCTTGGTTTTTATCTAATCAGATATTAATTGGTTGTTTACTAGGTGCTAGTAACAGGGTGTTTTGTTTACTCAAGAGTGAAGTAGAACTGCTTTTAAAACCTGCTGTCATGAATGTTTAGGTTAGGGGACCCAAGCCTTGGAGGAGAAATACCTTTTATGGGTATGAATGATGAATTTTACAATTATTCCTATCGATGAGGGTTTTGGTCTCTGAGCTGTTGCGCTTGGCAGTTTTGAGACCTGCCGTGTGGCAGCAGCCTGGTACCTGTCACACCAGAGCCCACGGACCATGTGCCCGGAGGGCTGCAAACCCCGGTCGTAGGGGTGACATAGCACAGCCGTCTCCACGTGAAGGACAGAGGCATTTCCCCACTTCATTATTTGTGCTTGTCCACGCTCAGTCGAGGTAGATTTTAACTTGTCACTGTCGTGGTTCTCAGCCGGGATCTGGCACACTGCGCTGGGCATTTCGTTCTTTCCAGCTTGTTCTCTTGTGTGCACGTTGATGGAAGCATATTGGTACTAGGGAAGTGAATCTGTTTGCTGTCATTGAAAAAAAAAATCAATTTGTAAAGCAATCAGAATAACTTTAGTTTGAACTTAAGTAGTAAGTAACTTTAGTATTCAAAAAATTACTGTTTTTTTTAAAACATTGCATAGACCGATTTTCTAAGAATTATGTGAACACAAAATCATAGTTCGGGGCAGTCCGTGCCAGGGAGACTCACGGCACCCATAGCAGGTCTCCTTGGAAGAGACTTGCACAGGTGATTTTACCTGATTTTTAAAATATTTTAGGTGTTTGGTTTAGAGCTCTCACTTTCCTCCTAACATATCCCCTCTCTTTTTAATTTTTAAAAACTTTTCCTCTTTAGCTCTATTT
>NW_012148797.1:2262784-2314579 GCF_000956105.1 Propithecus coquereli | reverse complement strand
TTGTAAAGCAATCAGAATAACTTTAGTTTGAACTTAAGTAGTAAGTAACTTTAGTATTCAAAAAATTACTGTTTTTTTTAAAACATTGCATAGACTGATTTTCTAAGAATTATGTGAACACAAAATCATAGTTCGGGGCAGTCCGTGCTAGGGAGACTCACGGCACCCATAGCAGGTCTCCTTGGAAGGGACTTGCACAGGTGATTTTACCTGATTTTTAAAATATTTTAGGTGTTTGGCTTAGAGCTCTCACTTTCCTCCTAACATATCCCCTCTCTTTTTAATTTTTAAAAACTTTTCCTCTTTAGCTCTATTTTCTGCTATCACCATTGATACCATGTAACATAAACCACCTGCTACTGATTTGGGCATATCTCAGACGAAATCACTAGTTGCTTTGAATGCATTGGGCCTCTTAATTATTGCAAAGGAGAAATGAAAAGTAGTCTCGACTCCTAGCTAATTTAGCTTCAGACGAATGAAATGGCTTTTCCTTCTCTCTTCCTCTCAAAGGGCCTTTTATGCAGAAGTGGATGTGCTCAATATCGGAATTCCACTTTTCCAAGTGCTCATTTTCTGCCAAACACCCACTTGAGGCCCTTGTCTAGAATGCTCTAGGGATAAATTTGGCGAGAGGCAGGATTCCTTGATTACTCTGTTCAACTAATAGCCTGTTTTACCCTCTTAATATTGATTTCCTTTTGTACCAGTTTGTTTGTTTATTTTTTGCCTTAGTATTTTGGAGCTTGGCTCAAAGTTCAGCTCACCTTTGATGCTACCAGTGAGTGGGTGAAGAGAAGGGAAGGGAAGGGAGTGAATTTGCTCTGATGCAGGGTCAACAAACTTTTCCCGGAAAGGGCCAGATAGGAAATGTTTTTGGCTTTGCAGGCCGTTGGCTGTTGCTGCTACTCTAGGAATGGGCACGGCTGTGTTCCATTACAACCCAATTTACCAAAATAGGCTGTGGGCTGGATTTGGCCCTCAGGCTGTGGCTTGCTGGCCCCTGTTCTAATGGATCGCGTTGGTGGCAATGGCAAGATTCCCTTGCAGAGAGCATGCTGGTGACTAACCTTGTAGGTGGGTTGCAGATAGGAGAAAGAAGCTCTGGATAAATGTGCCATGTTCTCTCATGAGCTGCTTTCTGGGCATATTTATGTGTATGGCCAGTGTGTGTACTCGAGCTGTAGGCTTGAGTACTCATTGAATATACCTCTCATTGCACTGCATTTTTTTTGTAAGTGTGCTAGTATTGGGTGCTGGGCTCAGCTGCCCAGATGACCCTTGGGACTGAAGGACTTATTCCCCACTGCTGGGGTGCTGCTGGCTGGCCTTTCACTGCTGCTACCCTCTTTGGAAGTTTCTCCTGCTGAAGACCCCTGCCTGCCCGGGTCCTGCCCCCTTCCTGCTGGTAACCCTTGACTGCTTCATGTGGAGGTACAAAGGCCTGGCCTCCCCACCCGAACTCTGGAGAACCCTGTGGGGCCATCCCAGCTCCAGAGCTCCCCAGGCACCTCCCCTGCCTGGCCCTGCCAGACCCACAGCACTCCCGGTAAACTTCCCTGCATGCCAGTCTCCGTGTTGGCGTCTTCTTTCGGGGAACCCGACCTGTGACAGTGCTTCTGTACTTTTCTAGTCCTGCAGGCTTGAACTCGGACTTAGAAGATTGTTTTCTAATTGTTTAATGGAATGACAAATTACGCCTGTATGATATCAGGCATAATACATGCAAATTAGGTAGACGTAAGTATTTATTCTAATGTGAATTTGCTATTTATTCTAAATGTTGATTTTATGTGTTCTGTGCTATTGAACTTACTGCCAAATAAAAGTTTGAATTGTATCATCTGGGTTATTGTCATCTGTTTTGAGTGCTTAAGTCAGCGGCAAAGCCATGTTAAATTCTAATGAATCCACAGTGTTGTTTTCTAAACATGCCTTTTTCCTGGGACTTGAGGTTATTTCTACTAAAAGAAATTAAGGAAGTCTTGGATAAAAAAAAGATTCTAATGGACCCCAAGAAGGATATCCTTGAGAGAAGAGGTCAAAGGTGATGAGTTCTCAGCACACCCCCCCTCAGCAAGCACACCCCCTTGCTTCTGGAGCCTGAAGCCTGTGTAGTTAAGCCCCAGATGGAAGGTCGGGGTGAGCACAGCCCCCAGTGGGCAGCAGGTGACCTGTAATGCGCCACCGCAGGGAGTTCCCTCCTCCAGAACAGTGAGAAGCTGGTGGTTCACATGTTTATTTGTAATTGAATTATTGGGAAAGCTGGAAATGTTTTAAGGAAAGGAAATATGGAGTTAGGAGTGTTATGAAGTCAATTCAGTACTGGGTTTTGGATAAATTTATAAATAATTTGAAGACCTTATTTTTCTTTAATTTTTTTTTTTTTTTTTTTTTTGAGACAAAGTCTCACTCTGTTGCCCGGGCTAGAGTGCCGTGGCGTCAGCCTAGCTCACAGCAACCTCAGACTCCTGGGCTCAAGAGATCCTTCTGCCTCAGCCTCCCAAGTAGCTGGGACTACAGGCATACGCCACCATGCCTGGCTAATTTTTTCTCTCTCTATATATTTTTAGTTGTCCAGATCATTTCTTTCTATTTTTTAGTAGAGACGGGGTCTCGCTCTTGCTCAGGCTGGTCTCGAACTCCTGACCTTTGAGCGATCCACCCGCCTCGGCCTCCCAGAGTGCTAGAATTACAGGCGTCAGCCACCGCGCCCGGCCCTTTTCTTTAACTTTTTAAGTGTGTGTGTTTAATATCTTTAAATCCTTGACATCTCATTTTGCTGATACCTTTATCTCGTTCACTCCTCCTGTGGATATTTTATTTTTTTCTCCTTTGAATCACTTGCCTTTTTGTGCCTGTAATGGTGGGTGTTGGTGGACTCGCTATCAGATCTGCCCCACATTCGTTTTTGGGGCGGTTTCCTGGAAGCTTGGCATTGTTCCCATCACAGCGTGTCATCCAAGAGAAAGTGACAAGCTGCTTCTCTGACAGAAACGGGGCCTGCTTCTCTTTCTTGGATTTGCGAACGAGCTTACGAGACACTCTGGGGCTTCCAGAACTTTGGACTTGGCTCAGCAGAAATCCTGATGATGTGGAATGAAGTTATTTGGGCTGTGAGGGCAACAGAGAGGGGCGTCTGAGATCTGCCCAACCCGGCTTTCCCCTCTGTCCCCAGCCCTGGCCAGTACTGCCACCGACGGACAACTCAGAACATGTGGATGGGAGGTTGATTGGTGTCGCAGGGATGGGGAAGGCACTTCGGATATTTCGAAGGCAAGGACCAGGCACATCAGACTTTCCGCGCTATGTGGGTGTGAAATACGGGAGTGATAAGGCCAATGCATGCCCCTGAGGAAATCTGCTGTAGGATGATTGGAGCCCTCAGAAGGCAGAGCAGGAAGACACCAGGTCTTTGGTGGTGTCACTGAGCCCCAGAGTGGAATCAACCCTGAAACCTCCCTCCTCCCTTCCTCTTGGTCTTCACCAGCCAATACATCCCAGTTGCTGTGTAAGCTAATTTGGAGTCGGGTTTTTGAGTCCTTGCTCATTGCTACAGTAATGCCAGCATACGGCTGATACATGATCCTAACAACCTTGGGAGGCTGGTTTACGGCTTTCCCTTAACTGTGAAGTGAAGGAGCTTTCAGTTGAACCTATTTCTTCTGATTATAAATCTCAGATGTTTCTAAGAAGGTACACACACACCCCTCCTCTTGTCTGTGCCTCAGGGCTAGGATCCCAGCAAATAATAGTCCTGAGAAAGGGATATAACAGGAGCTTGACATAATGGAAAAATATGTGGGTCTGGACAACACGAATAAGAGGCTTTGTTGAGTGTTTCTTTATAAATCTGTGGCTTGGTTGGGCTCCGATGTAATTTTCCTTGTATAAAGATGCAACCTAAAGCTAAGTCCCTTGGGATGTTTCTGCATTCTCCTCTGAGTGGGCCCTGACCTATCTGCTGTCCTATAGGGTGCACGTTCAGGGCAGCGGCCTGGACTCTGCCTTCCGCAATCGCTCACATCCGAAGGACTTGGATTTTATTTGTACACTTTAATTGGACCAAGCTGTTTCCAGTTGGGGACTTGATCCCTCGCAGGTGTAGAATAAAGGTGCTAAGGAAGTTGTCGGTCCAAAGTTTTGTATCCAGAGTTTCAATGCAAAATGAATAAGATTTCAGATTTTCAGAACTCAGCCTGTTGAAAACTGATAATAAAAACATGGCGAGACTGTGAGAGATCTTCCACTGGGAGACGGGGAGAAATGAAATGAAATTTCACACCCTAATGAAATCTAGAGCCAAAATCCATGTATGCTGGGGATGCGGGCCTTGGGCCAGGGGCTGCAGGGAGGAAGGAGAGCGCTGGGCTTAGGGAGAGGGAAGCTGAGTTCCTCCACCCACGTCCCAGCCAGTAGTGTCACCTGTGGCTGCATGTGGTTTCTCTGGGCCTCAGCTTCTCATGGGTAAAAGTATGGTTGGATCAGTGGTTGTCAAACATTTTTTGGCCATTCCTGGAACTCTTCCCCCACCCCCAGCTCCCTAATAATCTAAAGAAAAAAACTATATATAAATCACATAAGAGTGGAACTGCTTTACTTGTGGAGGCGTTGTAGGGTGTGCAAGCCCCCCCCCAAAACCCTGTGCTCACGGAGCATGGTGATCTCAGGTCATCTTCAGTTGTGACACTCCGCGATTTTAGATTCTAGGGAAGATGAGTTTCAATGTGGCAGGAAAATAGAGTACACCATGGGTGCCAGTGGCTGCGAGGGGCTGAGTGCCAGGTCTCAGCGGAGGGGCTTTCCCAGTAAAGGGAAAGCACTGGGTCCCTTCAGCCTTCTGGCTTGTTTTGAGTCAGCAGGCCCCAGTGCATCCATGGCCTGGCTTCTATCCGGGCACCATCCACGCCTCTCTCCTCTCTCTGTCTCTCTCTCTCTCTCCCTCGATGGTTTCACCCCAAGGCTGGTTTCTTCCGGTGGGTGGGGCAGAGGTTTTTCTTTGCCTTCTGAAGGAAGGGTTTTTGGTCATATCACTCTAGCTGTGAGTTCCAAAGCAGAGGGGTATCTTCTTCCTTCTTTGGTGGGTTAATTGTACTAAAAAAACCCCAAAGCCAGCCCGCCTATGATATTTGGAAAGATGGAGCATTATTAATACTAGTGGTCATGTCTTCAATTTTTTTTGAGATACAGTTAACAACATACCATAAAATTCAGTTTTTTCATTAAAATTCAGTTTGAAAGTGTACAATTTAGTGTTTTTTAGTATATTCATAAGGTGGTATGACCATCACTACTATCAAATTCTAGAATACTTTTATCACCCCAAAAGAAACCCTGTGTCCATTATCAGTAACTCCTCCTTCCACCCCTCATCATTAATCTACTTCTGTCTCTATTGCCTATTTGACATTTCATATAAATGGAATCATATGTGTCCTTTGTAACTAGCTTCTTTCACTTAACATACCTTTTTAATGATTTTTTTTTTTTTATGAAGGGGTAGGAAGTTGTGAGGAGGGGGGCTCAGTTTCCTTGTCTTTTTTTTTGTTGTTGTTGTTGTTGAGACAGGGTCTCACTCTGCCACCCTGGGTAGAGTGCTGTGGCGTCATTTTAGCCCACTGCAACCTCAAACTCCTGGACTCTAAGTGATCCTTCTGCCTCAGCCTCCCGAGTATTTGGGACTACAGGTGCACGCCAAGACACCTGGCCGGTTTTTTTATCCTTTGTTTTTGGTAGAGACAGGGGTGTTGCTCTTGCTCAGGCTGGTCTCGAACTCCTGAGCTCAAGTAATCTTCCCGCCTCCGCCTCCCAGAGTGCTAGGATTATAGGTGTGTAAATACTTAACATGTTTTCAAGGTTCATCCAAATTATTGCATGTAGCAGTACTTCACATTTTTTTAGGGCTGAATAATATTCCACTGTGTGGAATACCACCATTTTAGTCATTCATTAGTTGATGGACATTTGGACTGTTTCCAAATTTCGGCTATTATAAATAATGCTGCTCTGAACATCCACCCAACGTTTTTGGGTGGGCATGTTTTCATTTCTCTTAGGTATATATCTATGAGTGGGATTTTTGGGTCACAGAGTAACTCTATGTTTAACTTTTTGAGGAACTGCCAAACTGTTTCCTACAGTGGCTGCACCATTTTACATTCCCAACAGCAATGTCTGAGGGTTCCGTTTTCCCCATATCCTCTCTAATACATGTTATTGTCTGTCTTTTTGATTACAGACATCCTCGTGGGTGTGAAGGGGCATCTCGCTGTGGTTATCATGTCTTCTTAAAGTAAACACAAAAACAAGCGAATGAGTGAATTAAGAAAGAAGAATTTACAAGGCTGGTGATGACTAACTGAAAAGGCCCCCAATCAGTCCTATTAAAGTAGATTTTGCCTTCAAAGTTCAACCCTTCCTGTTTGGGTGAAGTCCCAAAACACTAGATCTGTTCCATTGACTTTATTTCTGTTCCACAAACATTTATTGAGCACATTTCCCGTGCCAGGCACTGGGCTAGGGGCTGAGATACAAAGACAAACGAGGCAAGGCCCTGCCTCCGGGAGCTTACAATCTAACAGGGAAGGAAGACAAGATCACAGTTACCCATGGTGTAGGGCAGAATGTGGCAAGTTGCCCCCCGAAGGTGCAAAGGAAGAACAGCGGAGGGTCGGAGGAGGGAGAAGTCCCCCTGGGTGGACATAGTAACATGACCCCGCACCCACAGAAACAGAACTCCCAGATTAACCAAAGAGATGAGGTACGGCTTTTGAGCGCTTTGCACTTTAAAACGTCAGAGGACCTTGCATTCCCCAAAGGCAGCTGGTGCTGAGAATTCACAGTGGACGGTCTGGGTGAGGAGGCTCTGTGGGCCCTGAGGGCGGTGGGTGACGGCCAACTTCTACGTCCAGGCCCTCACAGCGCCCCCAGGGGGTCGCTGCTCTCGAGCTGCTGCTCACCACAGTCCTGAAAAAGAGAGAGCTGTGAACCACGCGGTGAGGGCGCGGGTCGTCCCGTTGTTGAATCCTTCCAGGCTGAACGTTTCTCATGGCCACTGAGGTGAGGCCCAAGACACGATTCTCCCCGAGTGCCCTGTGGTGGGCGCATTCGTTCATCAGACATGGCGCTGCCTCGTGCTGGAAGGTGGGATGGTCTGGTGGGTAGGGCCACCCAGTCTGGGGTTCCATTCAGTCTCTGCTGCTTGAAGCTGGGTGGCCCTGGACAAATCACCCCAACTCTGCAGTTTCCTCATCTACCAAGGGTCATAACAATATTTACCTCGCAGGGAGGTGTGAGGGTTAAACGAGACACGACGTTTAGCAAGGTAGAAGCACCCCACAAAAGGTGGCATATAATATTATAAAAACTCCTTTCAGGTTGAAAATTCATCCTGAATCGGGGGGTGGCTCTTGCAGGTCTGAGAGAGCATAATCAGAGGCCACGTTCCAGAGATGGCCACGCCAAACCCTCTGCTGTCTTGAGCTCTGACCAGCACCGAGGCTTTGGGAATTAGCGTCGTGGATGCTAGAAATGGTTTTTCGTGGGTGAAACGAGTGGTGCTGAAGGTGTCTGCACTGGCTACAGATACTGTATTACACCTCCACCCCCAGTGTAAAAGGCACGCAAATGTACCACGTCACTGTACGTCAGGCTTAGGATTCTTGTTACCAGAATATTTTTGCCACCTGGCCCAAACAGAAGGTTTAGCTGAATCCTGCTTCTAGGTTACTCCCTCGCCTGCCTCAGGTGAATCTTTTGTGCACGGTGCTGATGGAGCCTCAGAAGAAGACAGATGCTTGGGAAGGCATGGGTGCTTTGAAGAGGATGTAACATTTTTGCCCTGCTTTGCAATGAAGTTGATCTCAACAATGCTTACAGGAATAAACACCTCATAGTTAATAAATGCAATTTAGCTGAACTTACGCTTGAAATGTGGACCCGAAATTTTACATGGTTAGGGTAAAAGACAGGCTGTGATTTGCAATCTGGTTATTTTTCAATCTATTGTAAATATATTGAATCTGCTACCACAGGCACAAAGAACCACAACATATTTACTTTTGGTTTACTTCAGAAAAATAATAACATCTATTGCACTGCACAAGCTTAAACACGGTGCAAGAAAACATTTTTGTAATGTTTCAGTGCTAACATATAAAAATTCAATAACTATAGTCTTGCAGAGGAAATAACATATGTATGTGCACTAAACAATTACGTCAGTTATCTGCCTTTGGTTGATTTTACGTGAGGATTGTAGACCCACACAAACCAGGATTCCAGTGTTTCCTTAGACCTGAGTTACGGTGTCAGCTCAGTCTGCTAGGTAAACAAGGATGCTCAACATACTGGCCGTCAATTTTTCTGATTGTTATATAAAAGGAAAAATTAAGTTTCATTCCTAATTTTTCAATCCAGAACTAGTAATAAACTGCAGGCAGTATGTACCTTCCACACTCAGTGTGAACGGGGTACCCTGCCAATGGGTCCCCCTGGGTTGAAGTCAGTGGAGGCCCCATCGAAGCCCAAGGATGACTGACTGTGGAGGTAAATGGTCCCTTCTTGGGAGGCCAGCGCAGAACATTAACCCATTGCTATAAAAGGGATCATCAAAGAAAAGTAGCTCCAGATCCAAGCAGCAGCTCTGACAACAGGCAGAAAAGTCTTGGAGAACAATGTCAGTCAATATATGTTTAAAGGGTAGCTAAAGGAAAACTTTTTTTTATGGCCTTATGTCTTGTTTTACACCTGCTACCTCGTAAATGCTTGTGGCCGAATTCAGCCCAAGGCAGATTTTCAGTGTGACCTCTCAGCTGGTCCTGAGATTGAGGTTGGGCAACCTCTGGTTCTCCCCTACCCCTCCAACTATTCGACGATTCTGCTGTCTGCCCAAAAGGAACCAGGAACTCTGGACAACCGCATTGGGTACAGTCTTGCAAAGCTGCCTTATAGGCTTGTTGCCTGACACACGTTCTAGAAGTGAACTTTTCTTGGTGCAAAGCCCTCCACTGAGATTTGCTGAAAGATATCACGACCCTGCACCCCTAGCTGAACCCGTTCCTAGATAAGATTGCAAACTCACCGCGAAGGGGTCATAGGAAGGTTCTGAGGGAGCTGAGGTTGTGCTCTCGTACATGGGGTTCGAAACGTTCTCAGGCTGCTGCTTGCCAAGAGCTGGAACATCAATATCCTCTTCCGACTGTTCGGAAAGACAAGCGTGAGGGCTGACAGCCAAAGCACGAGTGTCTCATCCAAGTTGGCAGGTGAGGCGAGCCACCCTCTGCTGCTGGAAGCTTTTTCTTTTTAACAGTACTTTGTTGCGATATGATTTACATATAATAAAATGCATCAACCTTAAGGTTCAGCTCAGTGACAGCTTATGCACATCTACCCAGGTGTGACCACCGCCAAAATCAGCACACAGGGTGCTTCCGCCCCTCGAGGAAGAGCTCTTGTGCCCCTTGTCTGCCAATACCCCCTCCCACCCAGGGTAACCGCTGTTCTGACTCCTGTCACCCTGGAGTGGTGTTGCTTGTCCTTGAACTTAATATGAACGAAATCATACAGCATGTACACCTTTGCTAAAACGGTGTTTTTGAGCTTTGCTCCTGGAGACTATAAATATGCAAGGTCTCTGTTAGAAGGCATAACTGCTGCTTGGGGGCTCTGCATAGCCTTTCCTAGCGTGTTTTGAGGAGGAGGCAGCAGGAGAGGGTGGGCCAGGGAAGAGGACAAAGTACGTGGGAAGGATGCTCACTACCTGGTCGGCCAAGCAATTGCTGCTGACCTGGATGTGGACTCAACTATTCAAATAGAGAGAAATGAGTTCCACTGGCTGCAGCACGAAGCCTCTAACTGTGCAAGTCCGTGACCCTGTCCCCCAACCGTGAGAACAAGTCTTGAAGCCCAAGCCAAATCATGGCGCGCACTTGCGTGGTGAATCCTCTAAGGTGAATGTGACTCCTAGGCCAAACCCCCGGCTTAGAGGCTCGGGGTCTTGCTACTGGCAGCCCCTCACCCTCTTCACCAAGCCCTGTCCCAGTCATAGGAAGGGCTGGGAGCCGCCACTGCTGCTTCTCCCAGGGGCAGAGACCCCGCTTGGGAGGCAGGAAGCATGGGGTGGGGTAGCTGCCTCTGCTGCTGTGCCGAGCGCCAACTCCTGGGTGGGGTCCCTGAATCAGCCAGTCATCTGGAGTGGCCCGGATCAGGGACTGGATTTTGGAGGGACCCCCCCCACCATTATCATGGGCCCATTTTTCTCTCTCTTACCTCAAAATGCTGGAAGCCAATTGTTCTCCGGTTTAGCCGAAAGTAAGAACGAGCAGCAAAAGCAATGGCTCCAGTGACCAGGAAGACGGCAAGGACCATCCCTATTACCAGGCCAGGGTGGGTCGAAGTCTGAACATACAGAGGGAAGGGCCAATTCTTAAAACTAGTGATTCCCCGAAAGTGGTACACCTGCTGGAGCTCACCCCATTGTTGCTGGCCTGAGACATCTTGGAGCCAGTTGGGATAAAAGTAATGATATGTGAACATGTATCTGGCCCTTACTACTACCAGGGTCTGTTCTAAGCCCCTTTCCTGAAATAATCGATTTAAGTGTTATAATAACACAAAGAGATAGGGACAATTATTATTGTTCCCATTTTTATATATGGGAATTGAGGCACAGAGAGGTTGAACACTTGTCCAATATCACACAGTCAGTTAATGGTAAAAGTAGGTTTTGAACCTAGTCTGGCTTTGGAGCTTACGTGCTTAACCACTATGCTATGGAACTTTCCAGCAGCTAGCAGCTCACCCCTCCTTCCTGATTGGGGGAAAAAGTTAGAACACTAACTAAAACAACAACAACCAACTTTTATATACCATGTACTTTGTGCCAGGGACTATTCTAAGTATTTTTCATTTATCTATTGACTTATGGCCTTTTCCAAAACCCAGGAGGGAAGCAATGTGAGCCGAATTTTGCAGATGAAAAAATTGGGGCCCAGAGATACTACAAAGTTGGGGGGCCAACCCAGAGTTCAGGATTTCTCACCGTCGTCCAGTGGTCCCTGCTTTGCCCCATCCTGCCCCTTTCAGTGAACAGATCCTAATGGTGACAGGTGCTGTCTCCGAATGCCTGGGAGCGGGGATGAGCCGGGGTTGGGCATCCCAAAGCCAGCTGCCTTGGATGTGGGAGCTTCCTCCAGGCCCCAGAGGAGGGAGGTGGTGGATGGGACTCCCAGCAACAGTTTGCCTCTTGGACATGGTTTCCTCCTGGTCCCTCCCCAGGAACCCCGCATACTCACCACTGGGGCGGGGGGTGCTTTTAAAGGCCTGGAAATTACATGAATGATTCCATTGGAGGCAAAGATGTCCCACTGCAGAATGGCTCTTCCATCCACAAACCTGGTCTCCTTCTAGGGAAATGAGAAGAAGCTGATAGAGATCTGCAGCTATGTGGCTTTTCCTCCACGTGGGCAGCGCTCTGTGGAGGCTCCCAGAGTCTGGGCTTCAGGCCTGTCTTCACTGATGGGCAGCACCAGACTTCTGCTCACCGTCTGGACCGCCCAGAACATGTTAGTTGCCCTTATGCCAACAAGCTTACCCCAGGACTGTAGGGAACCTCAGGGGTCATTTGTCCAACCCATTTGTCTGACACATGAGCGATCAAAAGAACAATAGCTTGCCCAAGACTAGCCAGGTGACAAATCCCATGCCTCTGGACTCTGAGTCCACTGCTCTGAACATCACACCACACTGTTAGAGAAGGGATTGTTTAGGTGATCAGCTCCCAGTGTGATCCACGGCTTGTTGTGTGGGCAGAAGCTGAAGCCCCACACCCCACCTGCTGAATCACAATCTGCATTTTAACAAATCTCCAGGTGATTCAAATGCACATTAAAGTTCGAGAAGCACTAGTCTAAACTACTGCTCTTCAATAATAAAGATTATTTATTGGGTACGAATTAAAAAACAATACTTATTTAGCACTTGCTACATGTCAGTGCTATTCTCTGCATGTCACAAGCCTTGAATCACGGAGGCTATGATTTAGACATCGTGGTTATCACCATCACCACCACCACTACCAGCACTGTCATCATCATCAATATCACCACCATCATCATCACAATCATTATCAATATCATCACCATCATCGTAATTACCATTATCATCATCACCATCACCATCATCACCATCACCATCATCACCACCATAATCATCACCATCATTATCATCACAATCATTATCAATATCAATATCATCACCATCATTACCATTATCATCATCACCATCACCATCATCACCACCATAATCATCATCACCATCATCGTCATCACGATCATTATCAATATCATCACTTAAGGGGTTCAGAACATGCCACCCCAAAATATGCCATTTTGGCACCTGATTATTTTGAGCTGAAGGCACTCGAGAAACAGCAGACGCAGGGAGGGGTCTCTCACCTCCTCCTTTCTACCTAAAAGCAGGTTATAAAATTTCCTATGAGAAAGATGCCTTTTCTGTTCCAGAAGAGAAGAACATTCTCATCATTGCAGACTGGGAGTTGATGCCAAAATGGATCTGTAGAAATAAATCTACCAAAATAATCCTTATTTTCCATCAGTTTCCCTCATCTATTTCCTAGTCACTGTCCTGCAAATTACTGCCCTTACCCTAAACCCCTTTGCTTTGTCACTTCTCCACAAATTTATCATTTTTTCGTTTAAAAGTATATAATGTATAAGCTCTTATTCTTAACTGCTTCTTTGAGTCTTCATTTTCCATAAGAGGACTCCCTTGTGCACATCAAAGTTCAAATACAACGTGTGTGCTTTTCTCCTGGTAATCTGTCTTATGTCAGTTTAATTCTCAGGCCCAGCCAAAAGCCCTAAGAAGGTAGAAGGAAGTTTTTCCTCCCTTACATCACCATCATCAAAGTAATGACAATGACCACCACCGTCATCATCAACACCAACACCATCGCCATCATCCCTACTTTTCAAATGAGGAAATGGAGGCTCAGGAAGGTTGGATAATTTGCCTAAGTTCTTACAGCTAGCAAGTGGCAGAACTGGGATTCCTCCCAGGGTCATTTGACTTCAAAGCTCACCGCAATGCCTGGGAGAGACTGACAAGTGGGCAGAAACACAGGTGGGGGATCAGACAGCTAAAATGGTGTCACTTATCATTCTTTATCACGAGCTACTGAGGCTGGCCTGTCTCCCAAGGGGTAGGGGCTGCCTAATTGTCAGTGTGCTATGCTGTGGCGTGCGGTTAATACCATTCCCTGCCTGCAGGTTTAGAGTTTATTTTCACATTAGAATAGTTGCCATCTATTAAGCACCTACTTTATCCCTTTGCATGCATTATCTCCAGTTCTCCCAGAAACCCCAGACGTTTCATACCAGATGGAGCGGGTCCTGGCTGGAGGTGATGAGAAGCTGGCTTCCCAGCCTCGTTTGCAGGGTGGTACCGTTGACAAGGTCGCTGTAGGAAAACATGCTGACATTGGAGAGGTGGTGCTCGATGTCCCGCCCAGACAGGGTCTGAGAGGAAAGGAGAAACACAAGAATGGTCTTTTTGGGGGATGGACACGCTTGAAGTTCTGACTTGGGTGGGGCAAGGGCAAAATACGTAACCAAACATTTATACCCCCATAATATGCTGAAATTAAAAAAAAAAAAGCCAAACAATATTTTGTCTTTTTCCTTTTTTCTTAATGGTGCATGCAAAGGAAACTATTTCATTTTTTTAATGATAAATACGACAGAGAACAACGATCACTTCTCATGGCCTTGGCTTTCCTGCATCCGGCTGGAGATCAGGAAATGTCGAGTTTTTCTCAGGCTTTTGTTTGTTTGGGCTCTGCCGACAGCTCACCTATAGCTAGGATGTGGGATTGAAAGTCATCTTTATTGTCTAAAGCAGAGCTTCCCAATGGTGTCCTGGGAAGAGAGAGTGTCTTGAATGGGCAACAGGTGGGCAGAAGGATTGCTCCTCTCCGCCCTGGGGCAGCCGGTGGGGCTGTCAGAGCCTGCAGGTCAGCCATCTGTGGGTGCACTGAGTACATACCGCCAATTCCTCACGTTACGTGTGCCGTGACTGTGTGGTAGAGCGACTGCATCAGTGGCCCTGGTTTCTCCCTCCACCCCAGATCCTCGCCCTTTGCCATGTAACTCTGAGTGCCTCCCACCTTGACTTTGGGCTCAGCCACGTGACCTGTTGGGCCAGGGGCATGTTAGCAAATGCGACCAAACAGAGGCTTGAGAAGCACCTGGGAGGATGAGGGGGCTTTCTCTGGCCACTCTTGCTCCTTGCCAGTGCCCCGAGAACATACCCAGCCTAGCCTGCTGGAGGGTGACAGCCCCATGGAGCAGAGCCATCGCTGGGCCAGCCAGAG
The DNA here is from genome assembly GCF_000956105.1 of Propithecus coquereli. NCBI lineage: Eukaryota > Metazoa > Chordata > Mammalia > Primates > Indriidae > Propithecus > Propithecus coquereli. Next base: position 2,300,187 of record NW_012148797.1, on the reverse strand, counting down.
CCTCTGACAGCTGGTCTCAGACCCGAGCATGGCAAGGCGGAAGGAGTGACAGCTGATCCGCAGGAGTCTGAGCTAAATAAACGTATGGCCACTGAGTTCTGGGGTAATTTGCGACAGACACAGCATTGTTGTGGTGACAGATAACAGATGCTAATAATCTAAAGCGCAGGTGCCAGGGACCTGACTCACCTCACTTCCCTCCAGCCCGCTGTTCTGTGGCGCAAAGAGGGTGCCACGGATGGACAGGTCAGTCAGGTGTTCCAGAAACGCCCGGCCTCTGGCCGAGCTGTTGGAATAGGCCAGCACGTCCTGGGGAGAGCAAGGAAGTCATCAGACGGGCCAGCCCTGGCGTGCGAGGACCAGGGCAGCTGGAGAGGCTTGCAGGGCATCACCCACCCAGGACTATTCCTGTTCAGGCTGCCGCTCCTGTGCTGTGTCTTCTGACTACCCCTCGGGAGAGTTCTAGGAGGGCTTTTCCTTTCCTCAGAAAATCTTATGGGCTAAGACACAGCTGCATCCCAGACCATCCTCAACATGGCAGCCTGAGCAGTCCTTTGAAACGTGGGTCAAATCTTGAGTTTCCTCTTCTCAAACCTTGCAAAGGCCCCCGCTTCACTCAGAGGAAGAAAGTGTCCCTAACGGTCCTTGAGACCCCAAACATTTGGCCACTGTTGCTCCTTGGAGCTTGTGCCCTGCTGTCCCCTCTCACTCACCCTGTTCTAGCCATCTGGGCTTCCTTGCTGCTCCTCAGACTGGCCCGCCATGCTCTTGCCGTCCATTCTTTGCCCAGTGTTCCTTCTGCCTGGGAAGTTCTTCCCCCAAGTCTGCACAGCCCAATCCCTCTCCTTTGTTTACACTGTGCTCACATGTCCCCTTCTCCCTAATGCCACCCCCATCCCTCCACACAGAACAGGGGTCTGGGGGTGCCCCCCACCCATGCACCACGTTTGCTTTTACCATCGGATATGCATTCAATACTATTTACTTGTTTGTTCTGTTTCTTGCTTATTTTGTTTGCCTATTTTGTTCACTGATGTATCTCGAGCACATAGTAATTGCTCAACGAATATTCACTGAATGACTTTCAAGAAGTCGCCTCACCCAGTTTTACTTTGTCATTGCTCAGGCAGCGCTACTGAGGCTCAGAGAAGGGGAGTGATTTGCTGAAGGGTTTTGTTCTGACACTGTCTTTGCTTGAAATGCTGTCGCAAGCCAAGCTCCCATGCAGCAGAAACATTGGTGTGGGTGTTTATTGTTAGTGTATTTATGGTGGCCCTGAGTTTTAGACCAGTGAGACAGATACCTTTGGTCCCTGGGCAAAGGCTCACCATTTTCCTGTCCTTGATCTAGCTCCTGAGTGGATCCTGCAAGCCATATACTCATGCCCAGTCCCCTCTCCTCACTGGTTGTCGGTTCTGCTGGGGACAGTGGCCCAGTCACTGGCTGCCCTTGTTCCCACAATAAAGGATGAGAGTGAGTCTGGCACCAGGCTGGCTGGGTTTGAGCCCAGCTCGGGGGTGTTAGGCTTTATCCTTGATCTTGCTAAGCCTCAGTATCTTCATCTAAAAAATGGAAATATTAGAAGAAGTGACCTCATAAGGTTGCATGAGGATTTATTCCTTCTAACAGGTGATTATGGGGCACCCAGCAGGTGCCAGCTACTATCTGATGTGTCTGGGAGACAATGGCGGTCAAAGCAGAGGAAATCCTTTCCCTTGTGGAGCTTACGTTCTGTGGCGTGAATGAAATGTCCTTGCAAAGGGCTCAGGGCAGCGCCTTGTACAAAGTGAATGCTCAAGAAATGTTAGCTGCTGTTATTGTTGTCATTATTATTAGCTCAGTTCTTTGGTCAGTCAACACCAAATCCTCCTCCAAATGGGGCTTTCTCTTCACTGGATGTGACTTGTAGGATAGCGACATGAGTACAGTGCAAAATGCAAACAGGCCCCATGCTGCTTTGGCTCAGTGAGTGATAACTGGGCAGATGTAGCTAACTGTGCCCACCCTGCTCATGAAGGCAAAAGTGTGTCTCATCCTCGCAGATCAGACTCTTAAACTGCTCTAGATGCAAGCAGAGATGATAGTACCAACTAACATCAATATAGAATTTTCCATATACTGGCCACAGGTCTAAATGCTTCAGAGGTATGAATTTATCTAATTATCACAATAACTCTATGAAGTTGGTGCTACCTTCATCTCCATTTTACAGATGAAGAAACTGAGGCCCAGAGAGGAAAGTAACTTGTTTGAAGTTATGTAGCAAGTGGGTGGCAAACCCAAGCTTCAAATTTAGGCGAAGTGGTCCGGGGCCCATGCCCTTAACCATGACTATGAGCCTTTGGCTTCTCTCAAGGACTCGCCCCTCCAATACCTGCTTTGAGGCAACCCCTGCCTCCTAGAGGCAAAACCAAGCAGACATGGTACACACCTTCAGGAAGTCCGTGAGTGAGGGGAAGGACATCAGGACCTGCAGCAGGTTCCCGCTACACGAGAAGCCATCTCCCACGTAGCCCACCTTGCAGGTGCAGTTCACATCTGGAGGGCAGAGCACACAGGGCCCCACCCCCAGTGACGAAGGAGCCTGGCTACCCTGCCCCGCCTTGGTGAGTGGCTGGCCAGGCTGAGGATTGCTCAGCAGCTGCACGGCCTGGAACCTGAATGTAGCGGGGGCAGTTACCTTTCATGCGATAGCAGAAGACATCCCACATTTCACTCTTGTTGGGTCTAGGTCCATAGTCCACTATCCCGACAACACCCGAGCCACAGTTCTGGGAGGCGAAGGCGGTGGGGTAGGCAACCCGCCCGCTGTCCAGCCAGCCTGCTGAACAGAGGTGGTACTTGGCCTGCAGGGACACAGATGTGGCCATGGATGAGCAGCAATTTCATATTCATTGTGGGATCATTTGGTTTATGTCTGATTTCCTCAACAAGTCATAAACTCCATGAAGTCAGTCTCATCTTGCCTATGGTACCCCTGCGCCTGGCACATAGTAGGTGGTCATTAAATTTTTGTTGATTGAGCCACTGGATGAATGAAAGTGGTGCCCTCTCTTTCTTGTAGGTACCAAGGTAGATGCCATTGTACAGATAGGGAAACTGAGGCTCAGAATGGTTAAGTAAAGTCACCCAGCCAAGAGGTGGCACAGCCAGTATTCAAATGTAGCCCTGACTCCAAAAGTCTATTCTCAATCATGACTTTCAACTGCCAAGGCAGAGGCAGACTCGAGGTGCACACCTCACAGCCGGAAACCAGGAAGGGATCAACAGCCACAAGCCTAGGCAGGATCTCCCTGAGCCCACAAAGCAGCCGAGTTTCTCTGGAGTAGCCCAAGCTCTCCGTGGCTGGAGGGGCTGCGAAGGGAATGAATGGGGACTGCACAAGCTCTCAGCCACAGCAGGAAGGAAATGGAGCTCTCTGCACAGGGCTGCTCTGTTAACCTCCAAACCCAGAAGCCCTGCCTGCCCATTTGCAAAGCCAGTCCCTCGGAGTTTCAAGCTGGCAATTTCTCACTGGGAACAGAGATGAACGCCTACAAGGTATGATTTTAAGGCCTTTCCTCCAAGCTCCATCACTCTCAAATCTCTTTATTTTTCTTTATACCTGTTATCTCTTTACCAAGGAACAAAACTTCTGATGCCAGGACCCAGCACCTTGGAGGGTCTGAATCTCTGCTCTCCTGCCTGCTGGTTGTGTGGCCTTGATCAAGCCATTGAAATCCCTGTCCTACCTGGCATGTTCCCCCTACCTGCAGGGATGTTGTAAGGATGGACAATAATGTCGAGGAAGCACCCTGCACAGTGCCTGACACATAGCAGATGCTCGACAAATGGATGTGATGATTGTTATTGCTCCGGGAACTTCCTGTGCTCCCCTCCAAGAAGGTGACAGGCCAAGTCTCCCCCATCTTAAGAAGAGGCTGAACTTCCTCCCCTGCTGACTCTGCCTGAACAGTGTCTGTTAACTGGGAACCCACCTTCTGGGCATAGGAGAGCTGGTTGTATGTTGCCATGGTCGCAGCTTCGTTGGCACAGGCCTCTCTGGCTTTGTCAAAGGTCAGCTTGTACTGGCCCAGTGGGGAGCGTAGATGGAACACCCCCATGGTGGTATCTAGACAGGGGAGGAAAGGAATCGTCCACGTCCGCCCACCTGGGTGGCATTGTTCCCAGCAAATGACTTCGAAGACTTTCGAAGTGGAAAGCCAGCTGCACCGCAGGGTGTCTTTGGAAGCCACTTCCCCTTCAAGTTATGTTGAATCACATCATTTAAAATATTTATTTCTTTTCTAATGATAAAAATAGTATATGTTCATTATAGAAATCAGGGCAATACAGAAAAGTAAAAAAAGAAATAAACAAAAATCACCTTATAATCTTACTCCCTGGAAATAATCATTACTCCATGGCTAACATTTTGGTATACTTCCTTCCAGAATTTTTACTTTGTTTTTGGATAACTTTTAATTTTGACATCATTTCACATTATTTCAGTCTTTTTTCCTATTCATCTATATGTTGTATATATTATAAATACGGTAACATATTGCAGATAAAGTTTTCAGAAATCTTTTCTAAACTTAACATTAAATCATGGGCCAGGCGCAGTGGTTCATGTATGTAATCTCAGCACTTTGGGAGGCTAAGACAGGAGGATCACTTGAGCTCAGGAGTTTGAGACTAGCCTGAGCAACATAGTGAGACCTATCTCTAAAAAAATTAAAAAAAAATTAGCTGAGCATGGTGGTGCATGCCCATAGTCCCAGCTACTCTGGAGCTGAGGCAGAAGGATCACTTGAGCCCCTCGAGTTTGAGGTTGCAGTGAGCTATGATGACGCCACTGCACTCTAACCCAGGCAACAGAGTGAGACCCTGTCTCAAAAGAAAAAAAGATAATCATGATTATTTCTCAATATTATAAATTTTCTCTGGCAACACGATTCCCTCCCCTACACTTAACAATTTAATAATTTTTGTGACCTTTCAGCTATGAAAAAAAATACATTACAGTGAATTTCTGCCAAGGACTCGGTATATTTTCTGATCACTGCTATGCCTTTTAGAAAAAGATCTTTTTAAAATCCATTTCCCTCCTAAGACACTGGAAGATTTTTATCATTTGTTCATAGCTGATATCTTTTCTACCCAAACAATTGAGTGCAGAAATAGATCAGAAATAGTTCAAGAACCAAGTCACATTTTTATATTGTCAAGTTCATTATAAAATGCCACAAAATGGATATTTTCTGCACCAAAAAAGGCCAACTTTAAGTTTTTCTGGACTGATCATAGCCCAAAAGCACAATCCATAGATCATGTGATCTTGGCCATATCTGAAATGCAGATGTTTACCGATACAACATCTTGTGGACAGGTGTTCCTCATGTCCTTGTTGAGACAACACAATTCTTAATAGTGGATTCGAGTGGATGTGTATCAGTATATTTTATCATTCTTTACTGTTAGGTACATATTTTATTTCTAATTTTTGTGATGTTAAATAATGCTGGGGTGGGTATGTTTATCTTTATTCAATTCTTAGATTACCTCTGTAGTATGGGTTCCCAGAAATGGAGCTACTAAGTCTCAGTATGAGTTATTTTAAGGCTCTCTGTTGCACACATTGCCAAATTGGTTGCCATAAAGACTCTACGAGATTGCCCTCCCATGAACCGTGTGAGAGTGGGCACTTCCTCCTGAATGTGGGTGGTTCTGTAACTGTGCCTCGGGGGAAAGCTGGGCTGTTATCGCAAGCTCACGGTAATCACTCGGCTATAACAGAAGGCAGGTCCAGTGCAATGCTCAGTGTCATTGCCAGCATTTTCTTGGCATTCATAAGAAAGCAGAAGAGAAAAGTCTCCCGGAAAAGTTGGACGATGCTCCATGACCTTGATAGGTTTTCACCTTGGAACAGGCAGGACGGGCTGAATGAACTGTGCCCTAAAGAAAAACCTAAGCATATCTTGACTTCACCCTCCCCAGGGGAGGCAAATAACTCCCAAATCAACTGGTCAAAGCTGCTCACTTTTGCTCCCGTCCTAAGCAGCAACTGCCTATCACATCTTTCTGCTTGGAAGTCCTGCCAATACCTTGAACACAGAATGATCCCAATTAAGCTTTCGAACTTCTCATCCCCTCCTGCTTTAACCCACTGCCACCACTGCATTTGGTCTCTCAGATGGAAACCTTACATCGTGGTCCAGCCTTTCCTTTTCTCTGTTCTATGTCCAGTGCACGTCCTTTCTCCCTGGTCTCCTTCCTCTTCTCAGTACAGACCCTGCTACTTTGGGGTCGCAGCCTTGATATCTCCTCCGCATGGCCTCATTCTTCTCTGCTGGCCCTTGATAATTCTGTCCTGTCCATGAGGTCCGCCCCTGCAGAAGTGCCTGGCCAGCTCCTTTGTGTTTAGCTCAATTCAAGCTTCTATCAAGTCTCCACAGCCCCAGGCTTCTATTAAGTCTCTCTGAAGGCTTAATGGAAGTCTGAAGACTCCTTCTCTCATCTTACCTACAGATCTTTCCCTTCTCTGACTATTTATTTATTTATTTTCTTAGAGACAGGGTCTTGCTTTGTTCCCCGGGCATGAAGGCAGTGGCATGATCATAGCTCTCTGCAACCTCAAACTCCTGGGCTCAAGTATTCTCCTGCCTCAGCCTCCCGAGTAGCTGAGACTACAAGTGTGCACCATCATGCCCAGCTAATTTTTCTATAGTTTGTAGAGACAAAGTCTCAATATGTTGCTCAGGCTGGTCTCAAATTCCTGACCTCAAGCAATCATCTCACCTCAACCTCCCAAAGTTCTAGGATTATAGGTGTGAGCCACTATACCCAGCCTCTCTATTTTTTTTTATTGTGATAAAATATGTCTAACATGAAAATTTACCATTTTGACCATTTTAATTGTACTACTTAATTGCATTAAGTATATTTACAATATTGTGCAATCATTGCCACTTATCCATTTTTAGTATGTGTCCATCATCCCAAACAAAAACTCTACACCCATCTAAACAATTACTTCCCATTCTCCCCTTCCCCAGCCTCTGGTAACCTCCATTCTACTTTCTGTCTCTACGAATTTCTATGCATCTGCCTATTCTAGGTACCTCAGACATGGACATTCGTATAATATTTGCCCTTTTGTGCCTGGCTTATGTCACTTAACATAATGTTTTCAAGGTTCATCCACGTTGTAGCACATATAAGAATTTCATTCCTTTTCAAGTCCGAATAATATTCCATCGTACCTACTCATTTGTTGATGGAAATTTTGGTTGCTTCTTCCTTTTGCCATTGTGAATAATACTGCTGTGAATACTGGTGTCCAAATATCTATTTCAACTCCCTGTTTTCAATTCTCACTCTGTTTCAGTTGCACCATCAGCACGAGATAAATTGCTGTCTTCTGCCTTATAACTTTCTTTTCCTTGCCTCATTCATTTAAAAAACTACACTGCGAAACTCCTTGCAAGAACAGACAGTGTCTTATATACCCTATGTCTTTTCCCTGCTTCTATGTTCTCATCTCACCCAGAAGGGATTTGAGATGTCTTAGGACTTGGTAGATAACAAGTTTTTAAGTCAACATTTGTTATTGAGGTATGTAAACTGCCTCTTGAAAATGACCACATCTGTCAAAGAAACCCCAACCGCAGTCAGAGACACCCAATAAATACTGATCAGCCACAACGTGCAGTGCCCTGAGTCACCTCCTGAACCTCTGAAGTCCCTCTTTGTCCTGGCTGAGGACAGCATTTGTGAATCCTTTATGGCTTCCTCCACCGGGTTTCAAGATGCCCTATCGCCCAGGCCTCTGCACTTCTATGCGACTTTTTCCTTTGTGTGTTATGATTCTTAGTTTTATTACACCTGCCGCTTATTACAAGCCATTCAAACCATCCTTGGAAGTAAATGGGGTCTATACCAACCAGCGTGTTACTACCAAAACCACTGCTAAGAAATTGCTTCTGCAGGTGGCGAGCCTTTCTTTGTCATTTAACGCCCTAAACTGTGCTTAGATTCAATTCCAGTCAAGGGCTGCGAGCGTTACTAAGCAACTTGGGAAAAGCAAGTATTAGGAAAATTCACCATAGACAACCTTTGAGTTCTCTCCTGGTTCTAATGGCTCAAGACCCAATTCTGAGCTTCTCTGTCCCTCTGCTACGGAGGCCTGCTGCCTCCACCGGGCCTGAGCAGTGCGGTTTGATTTTCTGTTTTTCTTCCCCTTGCACAGATCCCTCCCCCAGGCCTGCAGAGCAGGGTGCTGTGGGCCAGAAGCCGCTGGTCACACTGACCCTGGAAGTGGAGGTCAGCGCAGTCAGCATCCGCGTGGCACTGCCCGTTGTCCTGCAGGCATCGGTCGATGGGCAGCTGCTCCGGCTCACAGTCCAGCCCGTCCCCCACGTAGTGACTTTTACACTCGCACTTGTGCTTGCCCTGCGGGTGAGAGTGGGAGAAGAGGAAAAAGCCCCTTTTCCAGGACTCCCAGAATCCCGAGTGCCCTGGGGACCACCGCCCAGCAAGGGGGAGTTCAGAAGGACTAAGAGACTGTGTTCTCCTGTCTGGGGGGGTGAAATAACTGCTACGTCTTGCTTTTACACAGGCCCGTGATGAAATGTCATCCTTTACATCCCAGTTCTAATGTCACTTCCTGAGAGCCCCTTCCTGACCACCCTACATACAATAGCTTTTCCAGATTCTTCTGTCACATTGGCTTGATTTACGTTCTTCATTCATAGCTCTTTGTGCTCTCTGAAAGGACTTTGTGCATCTGTTTCTGTCCTAAGCATCGCCCCCTCCCTCTACTTGTTCATAAGCTCCAGAAAGGCAGGGACCCTGTCTGTCTTTTTATTGTGGTACCCCTGGGACTTGCAGTAGTGCATAGGGGGTGCCAGATGACCACTGGTTGAATCAATGAATGATTTCATTTAATCCCCACAAAGACCCTACTATGTCTGTATTATTAGGAAGCCTGCTTTACAAATGAGGAAACTGAGGCTCAGAGAGAGGAAGTAGCTAGCCCCAGGCCATACAGCTTGTCAGTCCAGGAGCTCAGACTCGAAGGCGGTCTGACTCTGAGACCGCGTCTGTAACCATGAACACACATATCCCATGCCATCTTCTCTCCCCACTGGACAAACGGAGGGGCGTGGACCCCATTCCGAAAAGACTTGAGTGAGGGCCCAAACTTGCACTTTTCTTACCAATTTTTCTTTGTTTTAATAAACCTTTTATTTTAAATAATTTTTAGATTTATAAAAAAGTTGCAAAGACAACATAGGGAGTTCCCCTCTACGCTCTGTCCACTAATGTTAACATCTAACATAACCGTAGCACAGCTGCCAGAACCAAGAAATTAATGTTGGTACATTACTCTTAACTAATTGTACACTTTATGTGGATTGTGCCAGGTTTTTCACTAATGTCCTTTTTCTGCCTAGGATACCACCTTGTATTTAGCCCACTGACTTTGAACTTGAAACAGACTGGGGTGGGAAGAAAGCTGAGGAAGTGGCTGAACGGTAAGCAGAGCCCAGCAGGTGGAGAGGCGAGGCTGAGAGAGACACAGGGGCTGCTCTCAAATTTCCCCGGGGGGAGAGTGACTCACCGGGCCTGTCATCTTGCAGGTGGCATGCTCGTGACACCCCCCATTGAGGCCATCCGCGCAGGGGTCTATCTCTGTGCAGCTGTGGCCGTCCCCTTTGTAGCCCTTCTGGCAGCTGCAGGACACTTTCGTGCCCTTCTGTGAGCACTTGGCAGCCTTCGCACAGCCCCCGTTGCTCTGTCTGCAGAAATCCACAACTGCAAGAGCAGGGAGAGGGGGCTCGACTTGCCGCCATCTATGTGACTAGGGCTTCAGGTCAGCGGTATGGGTCACCCCAGCGCCAGTAAATGGGCCCCCATGTGTCGGTGTCTTCTCTCTCCATGTCCTGTGCCCCCCATGCTAGCCTTTGCAACAGTAATAATTTTGTGACATCCTCATAGACCAGGCCTGGTCACATCTGTCCACTTCTGGCCCCTTTGTCACATACCTCTGGGTCCCACATTGGTAACAATTTTCAGAATGAGTTTGGGTTTTTAATGTTAGGACAGAGTTTGTTTGTGTATGTGTGTGTGTGAGCACGCGTATATGTGTAGAGTTAGTGCAATTACTGAGCACCTTGTGAGATAGATATTGTTACCTCCATTGTACAGATAAACAAACTGAGACTCAGAGGGCTTGACTGACCTGACAAAGGTACAAATGTAAGACAGACAGAAGGTGGCAGGGCTGAGATGTAAACCCAGGTTGGTTGGGGTCCAAAGACCATGTTCTCCACATTGTGTAGTTACTTCCTCTTAGGGTCTCTGTTTTCACGATCCCTCAAATTTCAACCCAACCATAGATTAGTTCTAGCCTCAGAAGTAGATGGAGAGCTGCCCAAGTTCTCCTGCCTGCGTTTATGCATAGAGTCGTGGCAACAACTTGAGATCTGGAAGAATAAATCTGAGGACAAAAAGCCTCACCCTAGGCATGGCAGGATAGAAAGAACCTGGGTCTTTGCTGCCATTGTTGAGTGCTGACCACTTCCGAAATGCCTTGTAGCAGCAAGTATAGCAAGATCTAATTTGTGTAAAGAAAGTATATATTTCTATATGAGTTATTTATTCATGAAAAACATTAGAAAGTACACGTGGCTGAGACTGCTAACTTTCCCCTAATACCTATGCTCTCCATTTTCTATAGTAATAGATTTCTAGCTGGGCTCATGGTTGTCCAACAAAAGACTACATACTCCCTTGCAGCAAGGTGTGACTGAGGATGAGGTTCCGGCCAATGGGATGGGAGCAGACATGGCTTTTAGCAACTTCTAGGTTGTTTTCTTAAAGGGAAGGAGGTTTGCCTCCTTTCTCTCCCTCCTCCATCCTGCTGCCTGGGATGTGCCTATGGTAGTGGCCATCTCAGACCAGGCAAATGAGCAAGGCAGAGCAACAAGATAGAAGGAGTCTGGGCCCCCAGATGAACTTTTGGACTGAAACTGTGTCAGGCCTGGATGCCTCCCTCCAAACTGTTATCTGAGACAGAAAGCAACATCTGCCTTGTTTATGCCACTGTTCATTTGGGTCTCTGGATGGCTGAACCTGTATCCTAACTGCTGCAGGCAGACATTGCAATGTTCACAGTGGTTCTCACTGAGCGGCGAGAGTATGTGTAGATTTAACTTTTTAAAAAAATAGTGTAGTGTATTTTCTGAATTTTTTGAAGAGTGGATTACTTGTAGAGTTAGAAAAACACCATAAAATAAAGTGCATTTCAGTTTGCAAAGCAATTTTAACCCCCTGTCCTGGGAGGTGGGCAGGTCAAGCATGCGAAAACCCACTAGGGGAACTGAGTCTCAGAGTGGGTAGGTATTGCTGAAGTAGCCCAGGAAGGAAGTAGAAGAGCCACGGTGGAGCCCAGGCACCGAGACCAAGTCCTGCTCCTCTCCTGTACCACGCTGCTACGTCACATGTGCACGAAGGGGACTCACCTGTGCACGTGATTCCGTCACCTTCATAGTTCAGGTTACACTCACACGTGTTGTTCTCCTTACAGGTGGCATGAGCAGAACAAGGAGGTGTGCACACGGGGGGCAGAGCTGCAAGGAAAGGGGCCACCATTCATCCTGCACCCCTGGTGTGACCAGTGGGGACGCCCACGGAGATTTCCCAAGATGCTGTCTCTGGCCTGCCACTGTGTTCGTAAGAGCCCTGTATAGCAGGAGGACAGGATGATTTGCTAAGTTCCCATCCAGCCTGGAGATTCGAGGGTCTAAGATTACTCCTTTATATTAAGACCCTATCTCTGCAACATTATCCAGGTTAAAAGGCAAATATGTCACTTTTAGGGGCAACCAATTAAAACCTGATACCTCAAAACTAGCCAGCAGGGATGAACTTGGCACATTAGCTCTCTGGCCCAAAGGACACGGGGTTCCAGACGCAGATGGTAAAATTGGAGGGGGAAATTCCATGGCTTTCTGAGGGCACCACTGAGCTAGGGAGAAGTCCACGCTTTGGCAGTGGGAGGGAGGGGCTGCGGTGCGCACAGGGAGCATGAAGCCATGGGGCGTTTAGGGGAGGAGGCAGGAGGAGGGGGAGAAGGACGAACCGAATTACCCACACTGTGGGAATTCCCGAAACTTCAGGTGGCCGAAGCCCATAGGAAGAGCCTCTTCTTGCCCTCTGACCCCAGGGAGGATGAAATAACAGTGATTCCCATCGGATCATTTATCCTTCACATCTCAGACCTTCCAGAACATAGGGCTCGGGGTGTGGGGAGACCTCAGAAATGGCCGCTTAGTAAGGATCAAGACATGACAACGATGATAACGATGACAACGATACGGCAGCTGCTGTTTCTCAGCACCCCACACACTACGCACTTCTTTTGACAGCTGAACATGGCAAGGCTCAGAGCGGGTAGCCGGCTGAGGCCGCTCATCCAGTACGCAGAAGGGGTCAGTCCCTGATCTGGGACTCCAGAGACTGCCGTTGTCTACAAAACCACTCAGCCTCTGTGTCAGCACCCATCTGGGCCCGAGAACCACCCTGAAAAGGTGCCGTCCTTGTCTGAGCCCGGGATTCTGTGCTTGAGGTGGGTCCTTCTCTAACTGCACAGGAGGACATGCCGGTTTCATGGGTTTGACTTAAATCTTTTCATCCAGTTTTCTTTTAGGTCGCCAACCTCCTGACACCCAGGGCCACAGATCCAAATCACCTTTTCCATGTGGAAACGAGAACACCTGCTTTGTCATTTTTTTCAAATGTCACTCAGACCCCCAACCTCACTTGGACGCTCTCAGGAGGGTCCGCTGCCGCCCGGTGCCGCCAGCGGCTAGGCACTCCCATGACAGACCTGCCTGGGTGTCACAGAAGCGGCCTGTCCACCCCGTTTCACAGAGGCACTGCCCGGAGCCTGTGATGCCATCGTCGCACCGTCCGTGGTCCGAGCAGCCACAGGCTGTAAGACAAATTACAGCGTGATCAGCAACCAGCGATCAGGGATTGGAACCCAACAGCCCCGCTGACCACCCGCTGGCTGCATTTTCAGCGTGGGAGGCACCGTGCTCATGTCATGGTCATTTGTTCATTCAAACATTAAAAGATTATTAATAGGTCAGGCGGATGGTGTAGATGAGCTAGACAACAGGTGACAGCACGGGGAAGCGGCGCCACATACGCTGACAGTCAGGCCCGAATCTCCCCGGCCAGCACAGCTCGCACGCTGTCCCGTTGAAGCCGGTGTTGCATTTACACTCTCCGGTGGCCGAGTAGTGATCGAGGCAGACACCCCTGTTATTACACGGGGTCTCCGGTCCTCCAGGGCAGGCTGGAAGAGAAGAAACAGCAGCAACTCAACGGTCTTCCAGGCCCAGAGCAGCTCAGCGCCTTTGCAAACCGTTAGCCCAGAGGCTAACGGTGGCCCTGGGTGACAGTGGATATTTAGGGCAAGCCGCTGGCCTAGGAGATGTGAGCTTCAATGTTCTGACATGAATCTACCTTGGCAGGGGGATATGTTGAACTGGGCCCTGTATTTGAGGGTCGGGACACTTGGACTTGAGTAGATCTGGGCTGAGTAATGAACTTGCTCTGAGGTTTAGTTTTCTTAGCTCTAGATGATGATGAAGAAGATGATGATAACGGTGATGGTGATGATAACATAGTGCCCGCTTGACCTATATCACATTGTTATTGTGAGGATGAAATAAGGTACGATAACTAAGAGCATTTTGAAAATATAAAGCACTGAACAAATACAAGGGATGACATAGCTTTTTATGAATGGCCCACACTTTCGTGATGGGGGCTGGTGCTTGCTGGGTGACTTCATGGCCTCTCAGTCCAGACAGAGTGCTCTCAGTGAGGGTACAGTGAGCGGAGTATGCATGGCAGTACAAATCACGGTATCTGGAGGCAGACCGTGGAACCTCAGGCTTGCTTCGTATCCTCTCTGTGCCTCTGTTTTCTCATCTACAAAGTGGGGACAACAACGGAACCTATTCCCTAGGGGTTGCTGCCTAGAGTGAATGTATTGTTATCCGTGGGAAATAACACTCAGTAAATGTGCCTACTTAGAACAACGTGTGGCACATGGGAAGTGCCCTGTAGGCATTTGTCATGCTGCCGCTGTTGATGCATTACTGGCTAGGAGTTGTAGCCAGCACAGGGCTTTCAGGATGGGCCCAAACACCCTTTGGCAAAGAGCCCTTTCCTGGTCAGGTAATGGAGGGAGGACAATGCCATATGTCCTATAACAGGGGGGCTCTCAGGAAATTTTGGCTCACATGTGCTGTGTCAGTGTATCACCTGCCAAGGGAGAATCGTATCGAATACACTGAAACAGACATGCTTATCAGCATCATGTCTTTAGCTCCATGGGAAATGCTTGTATGTTCCAATGCTAAGCAAAAATCAGATGCACAATTATAATACACACCCGGTAGAATCTCAATTTGGTAAAAAACCCCAAAATATGCCAAATGGACAAAGTAGAAGGAATGATACAACTCCTTAGAGTGATTGCTTTGGGGTCTGGGAGTGTTTCCCCCAGCTCTTTATAATTCTGGTACTCTCAAATGCCGTACAGTGAGAACACAATCCCGTTAGAGTCATGAGGCAGGAGGAGGTGCCCTCACCCTGACAGTCTCTCCCGAAGTAGCCCTTGCAGCACTTGGGGAGCTGTATCACCAGGCTGCACTGCTGCCGGCAGCCTTCCAGGTTCCTCTTGAAGGGCAGGTTGTAGAGACACTTCTGCTTCACACCCTGAAGGAAGAGAGCAGACCATCCCTCCACTTTCCACCGCGGGGACGGGGGCTCTGGGTCTCTAGTCCGCCTCCCAGTGGACGATCCCAGATACCGCCAGAGTCGAAAATGGGACTTCCAATGGGAGCCAGCTATTTTTTTTAAAAAAAAATTTTTAAAGGAAATATTTTTCTTAGGGGAGTCAATAGGCCAATGGCAGAAGCACATGGATGGGGAAGGGGCAAAGCTAGAGTCCACGGGAAGATTTCTCCCCAGACTCAAGAGGAAGAACTGAAGAACTTTCTGACCCTTATGGTGGCTTGCAAATGGTGCGTATGCCTAGGGAGGGAGAGAGCGGAGGGAGCTTCCTATCAGGGAAGGGTGTGCCGCAAGGAGGGTATAAATTCCATTTTGTTTTGTTATAGGTTTTGCTAGTGGAGTAGAAAGAGCTTGACTTTGGAATAAGTAATAAAAAACAATATTTAATGAGCACTTACTACGTGCCAGGCACTTACGTGTACTCACATTTTGAAATTTACTTTTCTTAATAACTGCTTATAGAATTGTCACCAGCTCCACTTTACAGAGGAAAAACTCATAGATCCTGTGACTTGGTATAAGTTACTGGAATTCGACCGCATACCCGTGGACTCCAAATTTCACTGGCTTAACCATTGCTCTCCATTGCTTTCTGATCTTTAATCCTAGCATTGCTCCTTACTAGCTGTGTGGCCTTGGGCTGATTGCTTACCTTCTCTGAGACTCAGTTTTTCATAAGTATAGGTAGTAATAGCTTCCTACAAGCGATATAATGAGGAATAGGAACAATGAATATATAAAGAGCTCAGCAAAGCCTGGGATGTAGAAAATAGCCAACAAAATATAGCTATTACTTTTATAATTATAATTATCTTTGAAGTCCCTTCTGGGCCTACAATCCCATGACTTTTCTAGACAGTCCTAAGAGATGGGTAGTAGGTTGACAGATTGCCTGGGCTGAGAATGTCCATCTCTCACCTCTTTGGCTTGGTTTTTGAAAGAATGACACAAATTACATTCATGCAACACCTCCCCCCACCCACACACACGTCCTCACACATGCCAGAAGACAGAGGTCTGATAATGAAACAAACCTATGGCTCTCCAAACATCACTGCATTCTTAATTACCTTTGGTTTACTCCACCTTGGGCAGCTGGGAGTATTGATACAGCTCCCACAATCCCCCTAGTATGCAAGAAAAGAAACACTTAAAAATCAAGAAACTTGGAAAACACAAGGAAATGTCCCTGATTAATACCTGGATGGGTTGATTAAGGACTTAGTTAATCTTGATTAAGATTCTAGCTATGATCGAGAATGTATAAACAACTTTGCCATGGAGAATTCTGAAGGTCTACCTCAGACCTCAGCTCTTTGATTTAGTTCTCTGAAGAGGAAGATCCTGTTACCCAGAGCTGGACAAGGGCAGTGTCATGTAGGCACGTGGTGGTAGCAACGGGAAATGTGGATGCAAGTGTTGGTTCCACTTTACTTTAGCCCAGGATACTTTTGGCCAATCATTTATGCTCTTTGATTCTCAGTTTTATGATCTATAAAATAAGGATAATAATTCTTGCTCCTATTTGATCTTGAGGGGATTGGTGAGGGAAAATGATTAACTGAAAAAAAAATGTGTGTGAATATACTTTGGAAATTAAGAAGGCCAGACCCCCATAGTGAAAACCCAATGGTTGCATCTACTTTGGCTGAATGGTATCCAAAAAATTGGGGATATTTATTGAATGCCTATGAGTGCCAGGTACCGATACCAACTGGTGACAAACTTTGCCACGTAAAGTCACCTCACCTCTTTGAGACTCAATTTCCAAATTTACATAATAGAGTTGATGATAACTACTCCCATTATTGGAGTATCGCAGGGGTAAGCTGAGCATTGAGCCAAGTGGCTGGCGCAAAGGTGGCTCAGCAAAGGTGCCAGACGGATGAATGAGTGAATGTGAAAATGCTTAAAATGGTGCAGGACCTGGGACAGAAGTTCAATCAACATTGTCAAATGAATGAATAGGTAATAGGTAAATGATGGAGGCGTGGGTGGCATATGATATTAGACTGACCATATGAAACTGCCATTTTTATAGGCCCCAAACTGTCAAATATGGCAATTTCATATGGTTTAATCTGGCAGAAACTGAACAGATGTTTGTTGAATGAATGAGTGAGTGACTGACTAGATGGATGGATTTGAAAATGAATGGTGGAACAGCTGGCACACAGTTGGTATCCAAAAACTGTTTCACCAATGACAAGGGAATAAATGGATGCGCAGGTGGGTGGATAGACAGGAATATTCCAGGCCACGCGGGGCTAAGTAGATGCTTGTTGATTCTGAATCTGAAGAGCTCCATCCTTTGGCCCTCAGCCCTCTGGGCCTCCAGTGGTTTCACAACAGGTTCCACGCTGTCACAGGGCTGTTCTTTGGCCCAAGGTTCTCTTATCACGGTGTTGTTTTTAGGACTGACCGAGACATCGAAAGTAGTGAAAATGTCACAGTGGCCGCCCAGGGTGGGATCAATCAGCAGACAGTCAATGCCATAGGCCACGCCCAGGTCAAACAAGAGCTCCCGCTGCACAATTCTGCATGTTTGGCCGTTTAGAAAGAGCTCTCCCTGAGAAAGAGAGAGAAGGATGGGGGGAGAGAAAGAGAGAGAGAGAGAATAGTCAATCCCTTTCAGACTTTTCTTCTCAGGCCATAACATGTGGCCAGCACCTGCAAGACTCAGGAAGAACTGGAAAAACATATATATATATATACACACACACACACACACACACACACATATGTATATACACACTGTGTATAATATATATACACATCTATCGATCAATCACCTATCTATCTAACATTCAGCACGTATTGTGTGCCAGGTACTGTTCTAAGTACTTTACCTGTGCAAATTCTTTTAATCCTCACCACGCTGGGATGGAGCTACTATTATCAGTACCCATTTGCAGATGAGGAAACTGAGGCAGTGAGAGGTTAAATGACTTGTCCAGTAAATGGGGCTACATCCTTGGCCCTCTGCCACACCACCTTGACCAAAGAAGAGACGTCGGCAGTGGGGTGACGGGGTGGAGCAGGATGACCTCCCTGTGGTTCGGCATAAACTTTGCTGACGTGGCCACTCGTGTGCAGTAACCGAGTTTTCTAATTCAGTGCCAGCACCCAGCAAAGTGGCTGGTTCATTTTTCTTTCCAGGATATACAAGTGATGGACTTTAACTTTATAATCATAATAATAACTTCTTTTTCACATGTACCAGGCATTATCTAAAGCAGGCTCTAGATACAGTATTTCATTTAATGCTTACAGTAATCCTAGGGCTTCCTTCCCTGACGTCACCCAGCTAGTAAGTTCATGGATACACTCTCACCCCAAGAAAATAAAATGTTTTTAGATAGTTTTGTCGGGAGAAAAAAGAGAATTCACAATATCTGTGGATGGGATGGAGATACTGTGACTCAGTAGAAAACACCAGAAAACTGTGGTTTAAAGCCTAGCACGTTCACTTATGTACTGTGTGACCATGGGCAAGTCACTGAACTTCTCTGAGGTTCAATTTTTTTCCCCACCGGGTAAATACAGAGTTCATGATTTCTAATGCATAGGGTTGTTATACAGATCGAACTAAACAGTATATTGCAGGGTGCTCTGCAAGCCCGATTAGCACACAGAACAAGCAGTGGGCATTCTTACTATCCTCCTCTGATAGGTGTGCCTTTGGTTTATGGAGACAGTATAGGCGATCTCTCAAGAGCGTAATTGCACTGGGATAACTTTCCAGAAGTTGGAATGAAAAGATGCTAATACTCCTCAAATTCAGCTATAAATTCAATGCAATTCTAATCCAGACACCAAAGGGATTCTGGTCATAAGACGTAAGCAGAAGGTTGTATGGAACCTGTCGGATGCCTCCTTAAAGGGAATTGACTTGACTGGGAGATGCATCCCTTTTGCCCTTCCCCCTTCCTACTACCTGGAAAGTGGACATGGCGGCTGGATTCCCAGCAGCCATAGTGGACCTTGAGGTGACTTTGAGGCTGGAACCATGTGGCCGCAGAGCAGAAAAACAGAAGCAGCTCTCCCATTGGGCCATTGTACCAGCTCTGAATTGGCTACCTCCAGATTTCCTTTACAAGAGAGGATAAATCCTTATATATTTAAGCCACTGTCATTTTGGCTTTGCCATTACATGCAGTTGAACTAATCCTGTTAGACCCATGCATCGTGTGGAATTACAGGAAGGTAGAATTGTCCAGGAACTAGCCAGGGAAGATGAAAACCGCAAACCTTCTGTCTACTGGCTGATTTAGATAGGTATAGTGCAAAGCTGGTTCTGACTGCCAAGAGAGGGCTGGAGGTGAGGCCACAGTGGGGCTGGGAAGGCAGGGAAAGAAATAACAGTATACTTTCCTGCTTCAGGTGAGTGTCTCACACTAGAAAAAAAATTCTCTACAAAAATAAAATGTGTATATATATAGATAGATATATCTCAACTGGAAGCTGCTCTCGACAAGTGTAAGAGGCTTCTTGCCACCTGCTACGAGGGCATGGGCCGGCCAGGATTTATCAGGTTTTTTATATCCACTTATGTACTCTTAGGAAAAACAGCTCTGAAGGTGGTGAGAAAAAACGAGCTTGCTGTCAACGGAAGGAAAACGAACATCTCCTTGAAGGGGCGGTGGTTGGGGACTGGCTTGCCGTTCATGTGTTCCTGACCCCCTCCCTTTCCACCTCCTGTGACGATACTCACAATGTCACTGCCAGCTCCACACGTCACACTCAGCTCAGATCCTTGCAGTGTCTTCCAGGCAGATCTGGGAAGGTCCACGGCTAAAACCTGCGGAAGCGATGGTGCCACATTAATACCCTACATTTGGCCTGAAAAATGGCCCAAAGGAGCTTAGCCAACAAGTCAAATTCAGATGCAAGTTTTTCCATGAGTTCTAATAATTTCAGCTTCAAAATGACTACAGGAATCATCAAAGCGAAGAATAATCATGGGCTCTCAGGGAGGTTAGAAATTTGTTCTGGAGCGAAAGTGCTGATGAGTTTGACTGGTTTCACGAACCTTCCATCCCCCATCCACGCATGCTTGGGAGTCCCTGGAAGGTGCAGTCTTGGCAAAGGAAACCAATGAAAGGATGGGTGCGTCAGGCTGGGAAATGACCTGGGGTGCTGTTACGGGCTCAATTGTGCCCCTCGAAAATTTACGTTGAAGTCCTGACCCCCTAGTGCCTCGGAATGTGACCATATTTGGAAATAAGGCCACTGCAGATGTAATTAGTTAGGATGAGCAATCCTGGAACAGGGAGGGCTCTTAATCCAGTATGAACAGTGTCCTTAAAAGAGGAAGAAAGAGAGGAGAATGCCATGTGAAAGGCCGAGGAGGACGCGCAGAAGACGGCCATGTGACCGTGGATGCAGAGATTGGAGGGATGAGCCTACAAGCTGAGGATTTCTAGCAACCTCCAGAAGCCAGGCGAGAAGCGTGGAACAGGTTCTCCCTCAGAACTTCCAGAAGGAATAACCGTGCTGGCACCTTGATTCCAGATGTCTAGCCTCCAGAACTGGGTGCTACAGAGAATAAATCTCTGTTGTTTAAGCTGCCCAGTTGGTGGTAATTGGTGACAGTGGCCTTAGGAAACCAGTCCAGGTGCTATGAATGATTGAAAGTCGGGGCATTTGCTATTCCTGAGCTGGGTAGACTCAGCCCTGGAGAGAGACAAGGGGGCCTGGTTGCAGACTCAGAGTGGCTGCCATGTTCCTACACGATCTTGCTTCTCTGACACAGTTGATCAGTTCACGGGCAACAACTGATTGAAGCTGGATCAATCAGCCATTTATTTGCCTAGAAAGTTTGGAATTGGAAGAGAAGGAATCCATCTGGAAAAACTTGGGAACTGTTGTCCACAGCCAGTTTGCAACGTGAACTGGGAAAGAGAAGAGGCTTATCTGCAGTGAAGAGAGGAAGGATGCTCTTGGGAATAGGTTAAAATTAAAAAAAAAAAAGAGCAGGTCTAAGAAACAGAACCAGGTGTGGTATACAGCAGGAGCCAACTCACCATGGCTAATCAGAGGAGGACACCGTGGCACAGGGGCTGCTGAGGCCTCCTGCACACCATGGAGATGGGGACTTTTATCACCCCCCTGGGACATTCCTGCACTCACTTCTGGGTTTAAACAAAATACCTTAGAATCTCGGATCACATGGAATTTCAAATACTCCCTCAGCTTGTCCTTGTTGTCCTGGTTGAACAGGAAATCCTGTTGTTCAGAGGGGAGGGCTTGGAGGGCTTGGTCCGTGGGCCAGAAGAGAGTGACCGGGGTGTGGATGGGGTCCGTGATCATGCTCAGCAGGCCTGAGTCCTGGAACACAGGGAGTCAGCCCGTCGCTGGTGAGAGCACAGTTCGCGCAGCCGACCCAGCCTGTGGGCAGAGGGTCTCTGAGGATTTCCCTCCGTGCCCCACCCCGAGGCTTATCGGGGCTCCGGATGGTTCAAGGGTGACACAGCCAGGAACTAGAGGCCTATCCCTCTCCAGCCATTCTGACCTACATTTCCTTAGCGGGCAAATCAGAAAGTCAAATTCTGGGCTTTTGTTCATAGGAAAATAAACCTACACTCTAGTGAATTATCTTTTTTTTTTTTTTTTCAATTCTACTCTTGCCCAAATATTTTAATTTCTGGAGGACCAGCTTAACATTTTTTCCTCATATTTCATTTAAAAACTGAGACTTGTGCAATATTGAGATACTCTCATGTGTTTGTAAGATTTCTAGATAATATATAATCAAAAAAGAAATCGTGAGATGAAGAAGGAGGAATCATTTTGAGAACCTTCTATTAATATGACTTGGGTGCATCATGTACATTTTTTTCTTTTAATTTTTCCAACAACTTTATGAAGAAAGCTTTATTATCCCCTTTTATTGAGCCCCAAGAGGTTTGCTAACTTCCTTTAAAAGCCCGTGTTCCACCAGACCCTGACGCACAGGTACGGGGTGAATATACGGTTTTAGGGGTGGGTAGTTAGGCAAAGATGACTTGACTGCAACATCCTTGGAGGTTCTCATTTTGAACACTTTGAAATCCCCATTTCTAGAAAGCTCCCCAGAGAGTCTGAGACCAAGACCATTTTGGGAATCGCTGGTCTAATGCCAAGATTTATAGACTATAGTGTGGGGGAGTCCAGGGTTCTTAGAACCCTTCAGGGACTGCTCAGGGTTGGGGAGAGGCAGAGGAGCCTCAGGAGGACCCTGGACCTCCTCCCTATTCTCTTCTACAATCTTTTGTTTGAACAAGAAGTTTCTATTCAATTCGTGGGCACAGTCTCAGAAGTCAGAAAGATACGGTTTTAATTTCTACCTGCCTCAAGCCATTGGTTCTCCAACTGTCCACCTTGGCTTCCCCACCTCTATAATGGACTTGGTAATTCCAGATGTGAAGCACCAGGTACAGGGACTGGCACACCCCAATTTCTTTCCCTCTCCCTAGCCTCAAAAACGTCAACTTCTAACTCAGCCAATGCACATTCTACAGCTCAACCAACCATATAACATTTTGAGAAGGGGGTGGCAGAGAATGACTTTACTCTCCAGAAAACTGGGATTTCCCCACACAGATCTCACAACAGCTGGAGGATGTAAAAACCCAACAAAACAAAACGTCTTTAGGCCGGTTATCCCCTGAGTCAACCTTTCCCCTGGGATTTTACCTGTATTAAGTTGCTAAATTTGGTGTAGCCATGGTTTATTGCCACTGTCGTAAGATTTTGCTGCAAAGACATTGAGAATGAGCATGAGACTTTTCTTCATACAGTTTACAAAACACTTCAACAAAGGACAAAGTAAAGGTAACCTAACATGGCTGGTGAGGTAGATTGGCTCATCGGCATCCACTCCAGCTCTCTTCCGCCTGCTTTTTTGCATTCTAGAGGCCAGAAGGCTAAGCACTACATTTTCCTAGACTCCCTTGCAGCTAGAGCCCATATGTGATACAGGGTCCTCCGAGCAGAAACACTTGTGCAAGGCTTGTTGGTGGAAACAAATAACAGGAGGTGGTAGTGGCTGCCAGCAGGGGGCTCAGACCTTCTGGCAAGCATAATGATGAAGGCATCTGTGGTCCCGTTTCTAGTGTCCTCGGTGATGAGGCTGGAGACAGGTGGCAGTGGCAGAGATGTGACAGCCAGAGCAGCCCTGTGGTGAGGTTAGGTGTCCACCCTTTGTAGGCTTCCCTGGGCTGCTTTGCTCCCAGCTGTGTGGTATCTGAATTAGGTTCTGGCCTTCCAGAGTCTTGATGATATATCTAATATCTTAAGAAACTCCTCTTTTTTGTGTAAGCTAAGTATAGTAATCTGTGGTCTGCAGTGAAGAACGCTGACCAATACTAATAAGCAAAAATAAGAGTTAAAATTACCTTTTTTGTCAATTGAGAAGGAGTTTTACTCCAAGTTCAGTTTTGATGATATCTATGTCTGTCTCTCTATCTATCTACCCATCCATCTGTCATCTCCATCTTCAAATCTATGCAAGACCACCTGCCCTTGCGGACACTAAAGAAAAACTTAGAAAATCCACTTATCAATTTAAAAGAGACTTTTATTTGTTTACTACTAAGAATAACGTTTACTAGGCCTTTAATGATAGCTTGAGATTGAAGCAGCCAAATCAAAATGTTTCAAAACGATGCCTCCAAATCAGAATTGAGGTGATAAGGTATTGTCAGTCCATGCAGAGAGTATGACAGTGAGTTTACCTACCAAAATCCTTCCAGAAGTGTCTTTGGGAGTGATAAGCAAGTGTTTGGGAGACAGCAATCTGTCTATGATATGGATGATTCCATTAGTACTGATGATATCACTGGATATGATCTTAGCCTTATTATTTATATACACTGTACCCTGAAATCAACCAGCAAAGAAAAAAAGAAATGAGCGCACAGAGAAACAGACACAAAATTGCTTTGCCAATTTCTTAAATCGTCGGGAGCAAAATCTGAAGATCTGAGTTACCTGAACACATTTTTTCTTATGATTATTCAAAGAAAACTGAGACAAGAATGTAATTTACACCTAGAGAAGTTAACAGCACATAATATAGAATCAACCAAAACAGTCATTTCAATGTGATTCTCAAACATGAATTAAACGAACAGATCAATATTGGTTTCTCTTTCATATTTGTCCTATACCCCCTCCCCACTTTTTTCCCCTTTGCAATGAATTCTACAGCCACCATTTGTTTCTCTGTTGCGGGGAGGAGTGGGACCAGCATGGTCAAGTGGCTTTGATCGAAAGCTTTCATCCCTTTCTGGTTTCTGACTGATGGTACCAAAAGCAGGTCTATTTATGGCCTGCAGCTGCCCTCCCTCTGAGTTTCAATTCCAGCACTAATATTTACTTGCTATGTGACCTGGGACCAGTTACTTAACCTCTCTGAGCTCACTTTCCTTATTTGGAATTTAAGGATAATAATATTACCTCTATCACAGGGCTATTTTGAAGATTAAACAAGTTAGTACATACCAAATACTTAGAGCGGTGCCTGCATGTAGAAATCACTCAACATCCATTTGTAGTTATTATTATATTAATAACTGGCATTACGCTATGGAAAAGGAGGAGAGAGGACCTAAGGATAACTGGCATGTTCCTGAGGGGGCCTCTCTCACCTGAGAGACAGAGATGACAATCGGCTCCCCTTGGAGGGAAGTAGCATTTGGGGTCATTTTCAGGTTTTCCAGAAGCAGCTGGTGGCAGGCGATCACATGGTACCGAAGAATCTGGGGAATCAGGCCCTGTTTGTCCCAGTCCTTAATCTGTAACAGAAGGGCAGAGGGTTCCAGCTGGAGGCAGGAGCGTTTGCTGCAAGCTGCTGTTTTGGGCTCCTGGCCTCTGTACCCCACCCTACACCTCTCTCCCCACCCAGCCCCTGGGCAGTAGGCAGTCAGGGTTGGTTTGCTGTCGGGTTGCAGGGTAGGGGCCGTCCAGGCATGAGGGAGGGAGTGGCCCTAGCCCCTTTTCTGCTTCCACTGTGGAATCTCGGAGCAGAAGGGAACGCGGAGTTCCTCTGTTCCAGCATTTCACAAAACATGTTGCAAAGACCCCAAGTTCTGTGAGATGCTCCCCACCCCTCCAAAAAAAGAGAAATTTCTTGCGAAATATGCTGGGAAACACTGCATAGTAAACCCCCTCTTGGAGAGGTTCCAGGGCCAGATTTAAACCTTCAGTATTGGAAAATATCATGATGTCTTTCCATTTGGAATCTAAAATACAAACACTATTAACTGCAAAGTAAAGAAGCCCACAAAGTTCTCATTGTTTCATGATAACACCTTTGATAGTTTTTTTTCTGAATTACCAAATGTCAAATTCTTTCAAAAATTATTTTTGTGCCTCTGCTTTGCTGGCGTCCAAAATATCTGCTTCGAGAGGCAGTGTGTGCAGTGGTTAAGCACACAGGCCGAGGTCTGAGTCCTTACTCCATCACCTGCTGGTCATGTGACCTTGGGAAAGCCAATTCCCTCAACGTCCTCAGCTGTAAAATGGGAATAGTGAGTGATAGCACTCGATTCACAGGCTTGTGGGGATCAGATGAGTTAATCTAAGCCAGGCACTCAGAACAGTGCCTGGTACTCACAGTAAATGTCAGCTATCA
Source organism: Propithecus coquereli (assembly GCF_000956105.1). Lineage (NCBI taxonomy): Eukaryota > Metazoa > Chordata > Mammalia > Primates > Indriidae > Propithecus > Propithecus coquereli. Next base: position 2,274,710 of record NW_012148797.1, on the reverse strand, counting down.
CTACTATTAGTGGGTAATTCAGCATAAAGAGCTCCAGTGAATATTAGAACAGTAAAGGCTCTGATAAATCCTGCAAGAAAAGAACCAATTTAAATCCCTTTAATCCAGCATCTCTCTGTCCCCATTCAGCCTTTTTTTTTTTTTTTATCTGTGGGAGATTCGGATCACTTGAGAATTGTTAATCTTCTCTAACCTCCTGCCTTGTCCAGGGATGTCCTTTAGAACTGCTGTCCCCAACCCTGGGCTGTGGACTGGTATTGGTCCGTGGTCTGTTAGGAACCGGGACACAGCCATTCCCCATCACTTGCATCCCTGCCTGAGCGTTGCCCCCCGTCCCTGATTCCCCCAACTCCTGTTTGTGGAAAAAGTGTCTTCCACGAAACTGGTCCCTGGTGCCAAAAAGGCTGCTTTAGAAGGTCTCTGGCCAGTGGTTCCCCCAAATCCTCCTGGATGCATCCCCAGCAGGGGTCCCTGTGCTGAAAGGCAGCACCTTCTATTGCTGGTCAGGGTCACCTGAGCCTAAGTTTCCTGCCCAGAGACATCCCCAGTGTTGGCTCCATGGCGAGGCCCAAAGACTGTGTTCTAGCCCCAAATCTCCTCTCTTGCCCCCAGTCTTGTGCTTACCTGGGCTTCCTCATCAAAGGCTGCAGATGAAGGTGTGAAAACCGTGAAGGGGCCTGGGCCGGCCAGGTCTTTCAGGAAATGCTCCTGCGGGAGGAAGGCGGCCCCACAGGTCACTTACTTAGCATGATACAGGTAGAGGCTCAAACAGATACCAGAGCCCATGGCACCTGGGCAGCTGAAGCTGGATGGGGAGACTTGCATTTTAGTCTTTGATTCGAATTCAACCCAGATTCTGTCACTGAAGTCATGTTTGTTTTTTTCTAATTATAAAATTAGCACGTGCTTGTTATATCGAAGATTTTGAAAATACAGCATAAAGAAGAAAATAACAAAGATCCTATAATCCCACCACTTAGATGCAACTCCTATTATTCTTTCCAGCCTCTCTCCCACATGTCAATATTCTACACAGCTGGGAAAATAATACAAATGCAAAAATCAAGATGATTTATTTAACTGTTATGATTGTCTTTTTGCAATTCTAAGATCATATGGTTATTATGACTATGTAAATTTTCTTCTAGCTTTTTATGATTTTATTCTTCTAGTTTTTTAATATTTTATTCTTCAATATTTTACTACAGTTATGTAAATTTTCTTCTAGTTTTTTATGATTTTATTTTTCTAGTTTTTATATTTTATTCTTCAATATATCTGGAACTTATTCAGATATATGACGTACAAAAATATCAAATCTAATATTTTCACCCAAAGTGTTCACCAGTTGCCCCGGTGATGTTTATTTTCTCCACTGCTATGATGGGAGTTTTTTCATTTACTATATTCTTTTTTTTTTTTTTTATTTCAGGGTATTATGAGGGTACAAACATTATGGTTACACTTTATGTCTTTGCCTCACCCAAGTGCGGGTTAAAGGCAAGCCCTTCCCCCCTACAGTGCTCCCCATATCCTTTAGTTGCAGATTTACCCCCCCTGCCCCAAATCCCCCTAATCCCTGGAGAGTATTTCTGCCATGTGATCACCCTAGTGTTGATCAGTTAGTACCAATTTGATGGCAAGTACAAGTGGAGCCCATTCTTCTGCTCTTGTGGTGCCTCACTTTGGATAATGGGCTTAAGTTTAATCCAGGAAAGTATAAGAGGTTCTAGATCACTGTCATTTCTTATGATTGAGTAATATTCCATTGTATACATATATCAAATTTTAATAATCCACTCATGGATTGACGGGCAGTTGGGTTGTACATGCAGAAGAATGAAACTGGATCCCCACCTCTCACCTCTTACTATATTCTTATGTAGAAAACTCCAGAAACCCAGGGTCCCAGACTTTCTTCCACCCTCACTGCCTCTGGAGGCTAATGGTTTATCCTGTATCTGGCTTGAGGTGAAAGTCATAGCTGAACAGACACGTATGTTCTCACCTGCAACTGGAAGAAATACTGGGAGGTTTTCGGGTCCTTAGGAAGCTCCTGCAAACAACACAGTAGTTTTGTTTAATGCCTTGAATTATATACAAGAACAACACAGAATTATTGCAGGATGGTTTTTCTAAGGTTGCGAGGATCTGCCACCCCTCAGCTGCCAGTCTGCAGCAATGGGCCTGTTTGGAGCTTCACCTACAGGCTTACAATTGATGTCCGGAAGGACTATGCGGACACATTATGAGTTCCACAACCTTTCCGGAATTGCCATCATTATCAAAGAAAGGTTCAGTCATTTCCAGAAGCATCTGAGTTTTGAGAACATTTTTTAAAGTTCAAATATTTAAAAAATTCAGTTACAGGTTTATGGCAGATTCGGTTACTCTATTAACAAGAACATTTGATTAGCCAGAATGCTCTAGTCCCTCTTTAAATAACTGACCATTTACTTAATAATAGGCTGAAACCTACAAGTATCACACCGCCTCATCCTCTATGCTCAGGCATGTGGGTGGGTGCATGCACACACGTGCACACACACACGCAAAACAATCCACATCATGTAATGCCTCTGAGCTGTTGTGCACTCTGTGTCCTTTACACATATGACATCATTTAATTATTATAACAACCTGATGGGGTTGGTGCCATTATTATTTTCTTCTACTGATTGGAAAACTGATACCCAGAGACATGATGTAACATGCTTAAAGTCACACCGTTACCAACTGGCAGAGCTGAATTGAAAGCTAGGTTTCTGACTCCAGAATGGTCAGTCAATATTAATCACGACATTACACTCTTTCCCAAGTCAACTGAATTCCCCTGGATAATTTCTTTTCATTGCTGATTTATATAAAAATAGCCTTTCACATTTTTATAGAGCTTTACATTTTGCAAAGGTCTTGAATATTCCTCGGCCACCTGGATTCTTAGCACATCTAGGAAAGTGGAATTTACTTTATGGAAATACGTCTTGTGTTACCTGATAGATGCTGCCACGGCAGGTAAATCCATCTCCAATGTAGTTTGGCTTGCAAGTACAAGTCCTTTCTCGTCCAGTGTGATTGCAGATGGCAAATTCACTACAGCCACCGTTTTTCTGGTAAAATTGCCCAGGGGTAGGGGGATGGGGATTAGATCAGTTAGGTTGCCAGCTCTGTGAATATTTACAAAGCAATTCTGTGTTGAAATTTATTATTTGTCTCGCTCTCTAACTTTGATAGTTTCTATTATTTGCCCTTTTTTCTGAACTTGTCTTCCAATTAATTCCCTACGGTCACAGGGGCATCTTAGTCACTTGGTCTTGTACCCCAAGGTGGCAGGTCCCTCTGGACCAATCTCCAGGCCTATATAGGTAAGCCCAGAGTTGCCAAACTGGAAATTTCTCAGCATCTGGGCATTAACTAGAAAGGCACCAATCTTGTTTGATACTTCCCAGCTTTAAGCTAAACTCTCATCTGATCACAGGAAAGGTGACAGCCATCAGATAGAAGGCAGTGGGTATAAAGCGATAGAACACATTGTCCGTGCCCTCAAAGAGTTTATAAGCTGTGAAGATGGGCAGAGACCTAAAATACAAACAAAGCACAGTGCAGTTCAGAGCCAGCCTCCCTGTGAACACTCACCACGTGGACACTCTCCTCCACGTTGCTCTGGACACGTATTATTGGACTCCACATCCCTTCCTGTCCTCACAGACCTTCCCCTGTGCTTTCTGCAACTCACTGCCATTGGGGAACTCCCCGACATCCTCACCTCTTCTCAGTAAGCTGCCTTCACCTCTTCCTGCAGAGGCGTCTGTCTGTTTCCTGCAATCACCATCCTCCCTGCACCCCGCCAGTGAAGCTCCGTTTCCCTCCATGACCCCACACGTCACGGTCTCACTGCACACTGCGGCTTCCAAACCATTTCTACTCCCTCATCCTTTAGACACTGAGCTCCCTGGAAGCACATGGTACCACGGTCCCCACCAACTTGTCCTCCCCTGTCTTAATGGTGGCACCTGGGTCGCTGCCTTTCCCTCTGCGCCTGTTGTCTGTCCTTGGCAGCTTTGACACCCCTGTCAATGGCCTCTACTGCCCCTGCCCCACCCCTTGGCCACCTGCTGACTTTGTAATCAGCATTAAAGTGGACTGCTTCTGAGGGCTGTGTTTCAAACATGCTGCTCTCTCTGGCCACCAGCATCTATCATGTCACCTTACCTCTCTTATCCCTGCGTCTCCAACCTCCTGTGACGCACAGGGACCTCCCCTCCTTTGAGCCTACTTCCTCCTACTGCTCTCTCACTAGCATTCTCACCTGCCCAAGCGGCCCACAGCCTAGGCAGGCACGGTGATCCCTCCCTTGCTCCTCTCTCCCTCCCTGCACCACCACGGCCCAGCAAACCCCTGGCCGTCCCCCAGACTCTGTCTTCTCTGGGTCTGCTGGACTGGCAGAGCCCTGCCCGAGAAAGTCACACAGATGTGCTGTCTGGACTCCCTTCGAAGTTATGCACACAGATGCCTACACTTTTCCAGGACATTTAACTCCTTAGCTTTCTCTTTAGCCCCCAAAACATGACAAGCTCTTCTCATCCCAGGACCTCTGTCTTGCTGTTCCTTCTGCTTGTAAAATTTCCCCAAGTTCTTCACGTGACTATCCCCTTCTCAACATTCAGGAACCAGTCACCTCTGCAGAGAGGCCTTGTCGGACGTCCCTAGCTAAGCACCCCCAACCCTCCCCTTCCAGCCAGTCTCTGTGCCATCAGCATGCCTGTCTCCTGCTACGGTCTGAATGTTTGTGTCTCCCCAAAATTCACATGGCGAAATCCTAACCCCCCAAGGTGCTGATATTAGAAGGTGAGGCCTTTGGGAGGCAATTAGGCCATGAGGGCAGAGCCCCCATAAATTGGATTAGTGCCATGAAAAGTGGGAGCCTTTTATGGTTCGTAAGCGTGATGATTGGGTTTTCAAACTTTGTTATAATGTTGGCATATTACCTGTCTGATGTGAAAAAAGAAAAAGAAAAGAGGCCTAAGGGAGCTCCGGCAACCCTTCTACCAAGTGAGGGCACAGCGAGAAGGTGTCACATGTCATCTATAAAAAAGGAAGCAGGAGTGCACCAGACAGGGAGTTGGCCCGGGCCTTGACTGTGGACTTCCCAGCCTCCAGAACTGTGAGAAATAAATTTCGGTGTTTATGAGCTACCCAGTTTATGGCATTTTTTTATAGCAGCCCAAATGGACCAAAACATCTTCTTCATGGAAGTTGTTACTACACAAAAATTTGCAAAAAATAAAAGCATATTAAAAGTTTACACTCTGAGCATCTGTCTCTTCCCCCTAAGTGTAAACTGTTTCAGAAAAAATACTTTGCTGCTTAGTCACTGATGAATTCCTAGTGCCTAGACCAAGGCCTGTTCATTGACATAGGTGTGTGTAATACTGTGGAAGGTTTTCCCCTGGCTGTATAGAAATGCATATGGTCTTGGTAGCCAAAGAACTAACAATTTGTTTAGAATTATTTAGGCATCGCCAAGGGAACTAATGATAACAGGCTATATGAAGCAGATGCCCCTGAGTGACTCCAACCACAAGGGCTTGGGTAGATCAGAGAATGGGGGACTCTCTATACACTGGGGTGGTCAGGGATGACATCCCAGAGGAGGAGGCTTAAACTCTGCCTTGACCATGGCAAGGACTTGGGCAGGGTGTTAGGAGTGGAGGGATGTTCTGGTCTGAGAGGTGGCATGGTGGAATGGCATAATGGGGGTTGACTGAGTGGTCATAATCATATTAGTAATCATAACAGAAGCTAGTGTTTATTGAAAGACCAGAGAAAAGCACTTTATAAACATTAGCTCATTTAATTCCTATAGTAATTACTTGAGGGAGATATTATTATCTCAATTTATAGAGGAGGAAAGTGAGGCACAGAGAGGTCAAGATGTTTAACAAAGTCTCACAGTCAGGAGGTAGCAAACCCAGGATTCCAACCCAGGCCTAACTCTTAAGCTCAGTGGAGCCTTCAAAGGCAACCAGTGAGAGGAAGGTGGATGGGGAGACAAAGGTTATATTCCAAGTGGTCTCTATTGCCAGGCTAATGGGCTGTATCCTTGAGGCAAATTAGCTGTGAAGGTGTGTGCTATGGTTTGAATGTTTTTCCCCTCCTAAACTCATGTTGAAATTTAATTGCAATTGTAACAGTATTAAGAGGTGGGACTTTTAAGGGTAATTAGGCCATGAAAGCTCTGCCCTCATGAATGGTAATGCTGTTGTCTCAGAGGGTTCCTTATAAAGGGAAAAGTTCAGCCCACTTCTCTCTCTCTGTCTCTCTCTCTCTCTTTCTCTCTCTCTCTCTCATTATCTTGCTCTCTCTTTGCCCTTCGGCCATGTGATGACTTCTGCCATGCCATGGTGCAGCAAGACGGCCCTCACCAGATGCTGGCACCTTGATCTTGGACTTCCCAGCCTCTAGAACTGTGAGAAATAAATTTCTGTTCATTATAAGTTACACAGTCTCAGGTATTCTGTTACACTGTGTGCTGTTAGAGCAGCAGAAAGGGAACTCACACAGTGTGAAACAGAGGACTGACTCAGTGAAGACAACATTTCCTGGCCTTTGTTGGTGGGACTCTAGCATAAATTGGTGGCTCTTGAGACATTATTTATCTCCATGACTGTTTTGTTTAGCCCAGTGTTTAAAGGAGTTTTCTGTAATTAATTATCATCATTTAAAAATTGGAAATATTTACATAAAATTCATAAAAATGTTCATCTTTCTTGAAAAGTCAGAAGCACTGCCAACAATGGGCTGGCATTGCTCAGAGCAACAGTCAGCTGGAGTTGCATAGACATTAGAGCAGCACTACACTTTGGGTTTCCTTATTAATGATCCCCGCCTGGCCCTGTTGGCCTGCAATTTTACAACCCTGGAATAGAGAGTTATTCCTGAGGGACTGTGCTGCTGAGAGGACAGCAAAGGACCACCAGGCTCTCCCAGGCCAGCTGTACCAGAAGACTTTTGTCCAACACAAGGTGGCCATGCTTTTAAAAAAGAAAATGGCCAATGGAAGAACTGCTATCAAAATAAAGTTGGCCAGAGTTCTAGTTGTAGCAGCTCCAAATCCCAGCACCACACCCCTTCTCTGCAGCTTCTTACTTATCCTTATGCAATTGTTTCATGTAGAGGGCATTGTTCTCTTGAGGAGCTTGCCAGACCAACACAAGGAGACAATAGGGACCTTGCTCAGAGAAGAGTAATTACAGGGTATCTGTGCTGTCCTCACGCCAACAGCTGGAGGCTCTCAGGTGGGCAGTGATAGCAATAGGAAAGCAAGGTGTCCCTCCTCTGAGCATCAGTACCTTGTGGGAAGGAAAAGCACCACAGGAAGTGGTCAAGAGTGTGGGCCTTGAGTTAGACAGACGTGGGCTCAAGTTCTGGCTATGCCATGTACTAGCTCTGTGACCTTGGCCAAGACCTTCACTCCTTCCAGCCTGTAGTGGGTTGAACTGTGGTCACCAAAGAGATGTATCCAAGTCCTGAGGCCTCTACCTGTAGATGTGATTTATTTAGACAAAGAGTTTTTGCAGTTGTAGTTGAGGATCTGGAGATGAGATAATCCTAGATTAACTGGGTGAGGCTTAAACCCCAGGGCGTCCCTACAAGAAAAGGAGATGACACGGATACAGCAGTGAAGGCCATGTGAAGGTGGAGGCAGAGACTGGAGTGATGCGGTCACAGGCCAGGAAGGCCTGGAGCCACCAGAAGCTGGGTAGGCAAGGAAAGATCCACCCCTGCCACCTTCAGCAGGAGCGCATCCTTGCTGACACTCTGGTTTTGGATTTTGGGCCTCCAGAACTGGGAGAAAAGAACTTTCTGTTGTTTTAACCTACCCAGTTTTCAGTGATTTGTTACAACAGCCCTAAGAAAAGAATACACAGCTGGAGTCTCTATCTCGGTAAAATGGGGTTAATCATTGTTCTTACCTATCATAGGGCTGTTAGAAGAATTAAATGAGAGCATAACTGGGCACGCAGCACAGTGGCTGAGCCCTGGCAAGCAGCAGATATAAATGTCAAGTGGACGTAGGACTTCCGAGGCCTGGCTGACCACGCAAAGTGCTCCAGAGGTGACATGCCGGGACAGCAGGCTTACAGAACCTCTGATCCTTTTGCAAGTACAAAGCCTGGGATAGTCAGGCTCTGAGCAGCAGCAGACAACTTGCCCCGTTCGAGACTTAGTGATCAATGACTGAGTAAGCTCCTACGGGGTTTGCAGAGCATGGGGCTAGTCTGCAGTCAAGGGTTATAAGAGAGTCAGAAGACACAGTCCAGGGGAGCCTGCTCCTATCAGGATCGACATGGGAACGGTGACAAGAAGTGATCCAACAGTATCTACAGACTGCAGGGAGGAAGGAAAAGCCCAGACTATCAGTGCTGAAAGGGACCTCAGGGACATCCACAACTTTCCAAGGACACAGGTCCCAACAAGCAAACCAGCTCAAACTCTAGAGTCACATAAGTCAGGGTTGGGAGGAACCTAAGAGGCCTCTGGGTTGATAACCTATCTGTTGCTTTATTCCTGTGGTTAAATACCTTGAGTTATGATAAGCTCATTACTTCCCAAACTCTGGACAGTCCTGATGTTCACTTTGAGTTGAGAGAAATGTATTTTCTTCTAAGTCCATCCCCCAGTCCCAGTCCTACTCCCTGGGCTTACACAGAACAAGAACAACCCTTCTGCCATGTGGCAATCCTTGAAATGTTGACGGCAGCCTCCACTCTCCACCCTGACTCCTCTTTAGAGAGAAAGAGGACTGGAAGAATTAACGATGTGTACATGGACATGGCGGGTTGGGAGTGGGGGGAAAGAGGGGCCTCTGCCCCTGCACTAACTCCTGCTCAATGCAGGGCGTCTAGAACTGGATCCTCTATTCTAAGACAGAGCTAACATGCAGAATGGGAGTGGTTGGGGCTGGGGAGGGTAATAGTGTGGTGAATGTAGAAGAATCTTTCTTAGTCTGGTCATGAGGCCTCTGTTAAGACAGAACTAGCTTTTGGAATGCTGCACTGTATTGTTGGCTCATGGTACACTCACTGTGGACTCCTACTTATAAAGCCCAGGAGAGTAAGGAGTAGAAAGTTGCCATGGGGTTAATCTGGGAAGGCTCCCTGGAGGAAGTGAGTAATTCAGAGGTGAAAGACATGCCCTGTGGAAAGGTGGGGAGGTATTTTTTTTTTGATAAGAATTAGCAATCTGGGGGCTGAGTAAGTGGGTAGACTTAGCTCAGCGTGCTGTGGCTGAGCTGAGAAAATGTGTTGGACCACATTTATAGAGAGGTCATGAATTCATGTGGCTGGGTCCTGAGGTTTTACCCAGATTTCTGCTGATGAAGCCAAAACACATATCTGAACAAATAATGACCTGTTTTAAAAAGTTGTATGCTCATTGTAGTCTTAATTTGCATTTCCTTGATGATTAGTGACATTGAGCATTTTTTCAGCACTATGAACAGGATTTGGGTGACAGGCACATCTTTAGCTGTGACTCAACCATTATAAAAGTGATCTGCGTAACCTAAAACATTTGCACCCCCTTAATATTTTGAAATCATAAAAAAACAGTTGTATGCTATCTTAGGCACATTCCTGTTATATCACAGCAGATAGCTGAAGCTGGAAAAAAACCCCTAGAATGGTAGAAACTGCGATATTAGTTTTTATCTGACCTCCTCGTCCTCCCCATTGGGTCCAGAAAGAGTAAACAAAGCAACAGAAACACCAGGTAACTGCCATCGGTACTCATCCCCTGATCACCGTGGTTAGGGACCCAGATATCAGACTGGACATTAAAGCCCCATTAGTTGACTCCCAAGGGCTACTTACTGAGACCCGCTCTGGGCGCCATGGCCTGTCTTTGGGAAATTGCCTTTGGAAATCCAGCTGGCCTTGGGGCACTTGCCCAAGCGCATTTGGGTGAGTCCCTGACCAGCTATGTACACCTGGGACCCCTTGGGATCCTGCGGCCAAAGGGGCAGGCCGGGGGTAGCAGACAGGGCCTTGTCTCCTTTCCCCCCACATTATAAGGAACGTGAGCAGGAAATGAGCCTCCTGGCCCAGATGCAACTCTAAAGCTTTCAACGGGAGATTGCCTCAACTCCACATCCCCTGGAAGGCGGGTAGGCGGCACCCCAGGCTCTGAGGCCCCGAGGGCGCCTGCCCTAGGGCTGTACTCACGATTAAGCAGACATTTATGAGGCTGCAGACCTTCCCATCTCCGGTGTACGTCGGCAGACAGTTACACACGGCCTGTCCGGGAGCAGAGGGCGGCAGGGTCATCTCACAGACAGGCTCTGTACTGGCCGCCTGTGTGGCTCCCAGACGCAAATTTCGTCAGCGTCATGGTAATGTTAGGAGAGTCTGCATTTGATTTTGGTGACAGCTAGTCTCTAATGATAATTGATGATAATTGTCATCTTCTATTTTGGGACGTTTCACTCAAGCACTGGGATCTCATGCACATCCTATCTTTGCTGCCAAGATAACTTTTTTTTTTTTAACTTTCTTACCTTATTTGGTCCCTGTCATCAGGTAGTCACTTCTTTTCTCTCTTTGACTGATGGAGGTCAGGTGGAAGGAAGCTGAGCTATATCCCGCCACCATTCATATCATTTCTTGCTCATCTCCACCCACACTGAGCCCAAAGGCACCAGTGCTAGCGGATGCTACAAAGCAGCCTTTGCAGCCCACTGAGGTGCACACACAGAAACAACCACCCAAACCCACTGGCTGGCCAAGGAAGTCAGGTGGACGCTTCAAGTGGAGGGAGTGGACACTGTCCACAGGAAACCGGGGACAGGGCCCCATGTCCCGTGCACTCTGCTCAGGAGCTCAGGGGCATGGGGATGAAGTCCCGCCCTGGCTCTCTTCACTGGCTGTGTGCCCCAAGGAAGGGGCACCTGCTCCCAGTGTGTCCTCCCTAGCGCTGGCTTTTCTAATTCACACAAGAGCCTCCTACCTGGCAGTGGAGGCCCTGGGCTAATGTCTGCTTGTTCTTAATAGAACTTGAACTCGCCAGCGGGACGAGCCAGGGCTGCATGGGCAGGTTTTCACTGTTCCTCCTCCTCTTCCCTCACAAGGGGCCCCAACTTCAGCTCAAAACTTCTTTAAAATGCTCACCAGCGGATCCTCCTCAGCTAAGGTCTTGTTCTCAGAATTCAATCCACCTTCACTGACTTCTAGGACTAGAGGAGCAATTTTAGAAGCCCCAAGTCCCAAAGGGCTTATGGATTTCCCCCACCTTATATGTAGTTTGAAATAAAATCTGCTGAACCCCAAAATATGTATAAGGAAGCCCAGCATTGACTGCTCTGATTTTCCCTATGACTCGACGTGTACCCATGTGTACGTATATGCACGCGTGCACACACACGAGCCCTTCAAGACAATGTCTCTTTTTATGTGGGGGCACTTTGGGTACTCTCACAATCTGCCCATTGAGGGACCTGGCACTGAGGTTGCTGAATGGCTCGACGAGGTTGACAGCACATTCGCTGGAGACCTTACTTGTCGTCCTATTTTGGATGTATGTAATTTCCTGCCTGGACATTTAGCTTGTTCACCATGTGACACAGACTGAGGCAGGTGGAACTTGGGTCTCTGAGCCTCCAGCTTCCCCACTTATGTCTTTCCACCTGGGATGCCCCACCCCCTGAGGCTGGAGCCCTCACATTTCCCCACCTCCCCAAAGAGGCGCTGCGAGCTCTCTGTGTTTGGTAGCGTGAGAATGGTGGAGGGCCTGCAGTCTTTTTTTTTAAGACAGTCTCACTCTGTCACCCAGACTAGAGTGCCATGGCGTCAGCCTAGCTCACAGCAACCTCAAACTCCTGGGCTCAAGCGATCCTCCTGCCTCAGCCTCCCGAGTAGCTGGGACTACA
>NW_012148797.1:2260658-2261419 GCF_000956105.1 Propithecus coquereli | reverse complement strand
AGTTGGGGCAGTCGACTACATCCTTCCAAAATGTCAATGTCATCAGAGACAAAGCAGGGCTGAGGGACTGTCCCAGATGAAAGGGGACTAAAGAGTAATGACAACTAAATGCAATATCTGACTCTAGACTGGACCCTGCACTGAAGGAAGTACTGTTGGAAAAAAAATGTTATTGGGGCAACTGACAAAATTAGAATACAAATGATAATTAGATAAAAGTATTATATCAGTAATCAGTTTACTGAGCTTGATAACTGTGCCGTGGTTATGTCAGAGGCTGTCCTTATTCTTAGGAGATACACACTCAAGTATTTAGGGATAAAGAGAATATAATATGCATAGCTTACTCTCAAATAATTTAGAAAAAATATGTAGATTTACAAAGAGAACAAATGAAGCAACTGGGGCAAAATGTTAAAAAGTGAATGTAGGTAAAGAACCATGTGGGTCTTTTTTGTACTATTCTGGCAACTTTTCTGAATGAATCTTTTTTTCCAAGTCAAAAGTTAAATTCTGGCAACTTACTATGATATGCCTTTATGGTAGAACAGTGTGTGGCCATTAAAGTAATGAATCAGAGGTATACTTATTTTTAGGGAGAGTTGTTCTATCATATTGCTAAGATCATAAGCGCCATGTATCATGAAATGCCATTTTTATTAAAACAATACATGTCTACGTAGCAAAATGGGGTCATATGACAATAACAGTGTTGTCTCCAGAATTTTTTCCCCAGCCTATATGCCTTCTTTTTCCAGAGT
>NW_012148797.1:2250311-2260608 GCF_000956105.1 Propithecus coquereli | reverse complement strand
AACTCCTGAGCTCAAGGGATCCTCCTGCCTCAGCCTCCCAGAGTGCTAGGATTACAGGCGTGAGCCACCGCGCCCGGCCAGAGCCTACAGTCTGATCTTCTGCTGTGGCACATGCATTTCAGGGCCTCAAGCTAAAGAAAAAAATGTGGGATTCTGGGCATCAGAAAGCTGAAAGAAATGGGAGCACTTTTGGGGACATTCTAGTTGTTTGTGGAATCATGTGGTATTTGCAGATGGCTACTTCTCCCCACTCTAGGGGAGCCCCTTCTCCTGGTACCCTTTGTTCCCCCATTTCTCCTCATTCCCAAAGAATGGCCTCCTGTTCTTTCATAATTTCCCCTAAAGTACTTATTTTCTGCTTCTGCTCAGAGGTCAGTCCTCAGCCTCTCTCCTCAGGCCTGTGTCTAAAGACCCAGGAGTTTCCTTCTAGGAAACCTAAGGACCTGGGGGGCGGAGTTCACCTGGTTGGGTCCCGTTTGCGTGCACTCTGCGTTCCTGTCACAGCCACCGTGGTTCTCCAAACATGGGTTGATTTCTTTAAAACAAAAAGTCAACACCTGGCATGAGAATCAAGTCTGGTTTCCCAGTGAAGGCATCTTGAGGGGCGAGCTAGGAGGGCTAACTGACCAAGGGGAACAGGCAGCAAAGTGGGATTCAGTTTTCTTACAATTCTGAGATAGCAGGAACCCAATGGGGGAAGAGCTAGTTCCAGCAGAGGCACAGTCAATAGGCTTAAATCTGTCTTCTTGAGAAATGAATATGAGCATTTGCGGCAAAGTATTAGAAATAATAGAATCTTAGAGTCTAAGCCAACACTGCTATGAATGAAGAGACAGGAATTTTAAAAATCTTTTGCAACCATCACAATCTAGATTGGCTGGGGGAAGATTCATCAGTCGATGCTAAACTTAGGAGAACATTTTGATGAGGAGCAAGATGTTTGCTTGGTGTTAAAGTATGTCTCCACTGATTGCTTTTTAGTAGCAAAGGGGAAAAAAATAACTCTACAGTGGAGAAATCAGACAGCACCTTGACTGAGGGGTCAAAATTAACATCATGCACGAGGGGCAGAGGGGAACCCAGTGCCGATGGTGTGATATCCTGAGAAGGATGCAACATCCATGACATTCAGTCCTGGAACATGTAACCTGAACCTAATCATGAAAGAACATCAGACAAGCCTAAGATAAAGGACATGCTATGGAAGAAAAAGGAGTTGGGGCAGTCGACTACATCCTTCCAAAATGTCAATGTCATCAGAGACAAAGCAGGGCTGAGGGACTGTCCCAGATGAAAGGGGACTAAAGAGATAATGACAACTAAATGCAATATTTGACTCTAGACTGGACCCTGCACTGAAGGAAGTATTGTTGGAAAAAAAAAAAAACGTTATTGGGGCAACTGACAAAATTAGAATACAAATAATAATTAGATAAAAGTATTATATCAGTAATCAGTTTACTGAGATTGATAACTGTGCCGTGGTTATGTCAGAGGCTGTCCTTATTCTTAGGAAATACACACTCAAGTATTTAGGGATAAAGAGAATATAATATGCATAGCTTACTCTCAAATAATTTAGAAAAAATATGTAGATTTCAAAAGAGAGTAAATGAAAACAACTGGGGCAAAATGTTAATAAGTGAATATAGGTAAAGAACCACGTGGGTCTTTTTTGTACTATTCTTGCAACTTTTCTGAGTGAATCTTTTTTTCCAAGTCAAAAGTTAAATTCAGGCAACTTACTATGATATGCCTTTATGGTAGAACAGTGTGTGGCCATTAATGTAATGAATCAGAGGTATACTTATTTTCAGGAAGAGTTGTTCTATCATATTGCTAAGATCATAAGCGCTATGTATCATGAAATGTCATTTTCATTAAAAAAATACATGTCTACGTAGCAAAATGGGGTCATATGACAATAACAGTGTTGTCTCCAGAATTTTTTCCCCAGCCTATATGCCTTCTTTTTCCAGAGTGAGAAGGTGCTACTTATATAAAAAGAAACTAATAAAAGTTTTAAAATTCAGTCATTGCCATCATGTTTAATTAGAAAAAGTTTCTCTCCTTTTACGCTTCCTAAGTGATTTTTGAACATTATAGGCCTTCATGCCCCTGTGGTCACATTTCCCCACCCTCGTCCTTTCCTGCCCAGGCAAACCAGATAACGATCCCAGAAGCTGCAAGTCCTACCAGTAAGAGCTCACACGTTAGAATGATCGTGTAGGGCTCTGTCTCTTACACGGTTTCTGCTGACGGATGAGGGATGGCCACCTACCCAGGCACACGATGCCGTCGCCCGTGTAGCCCGCCCTGCACACACAGGTCCGCCTTCCCGGGGTGGTTCTTTTACAGTCAGCCTTGGCAGAGCACCCTCCGTTGCTGATCTCGCAGGCGTTGATTGCTACAGAAGGGAGGGGTGACACACAGTGGAGGAGGGAGAAGGGAAAAACTCACTGATGCAATTTTACTTGAGTCCCTGAGAGATGCAAGACACTTCAAAACTACTCTGGCAGGCACCGAGTGCTCACTTTAGCAGCACATATGGTCCGGCAAGCATTGGGGTAAAAATGGCCAAATCCCCAAAAACAGAGGCCAAGAAAAACATTCCAGTTCTTTGTCCCTTCCAGCTGTTTTTACCAGCATACTATGCATATCTTACTGCAGAAACATCTGGGGACCAGGGGCAGGGTACCAGGCATTCTAGAAGAATCCCTAGGGTAAGATGGTCTAGAAAGCAAGAGGGTGCGTTCATCATCCAGCTCCACCAAGGTGGACCGTGGCCTGCCAGGACACAGTGCTTACGGGAAAAATGACTCTAAGATTTTCCATTTTTCCAGCACCAGGCACTGTAAGAACATTGGCTCACGTTTACCGAATGCTCGGTGCTAGGGCTGTTGTAAGCATTTCACAGGTATTAATCCAGGTTATCATCACCCAACAACCCAGTGGGGGAGGCTCTCTTATTAGCCCCAACTTGTAGATAAAAAAATGGTAAAAAGAGCAGTCAAGCAACTTTTCCAGGTAATGTAAATGATAAGAACTTAGATTCGAACCCAGGAGTCTGATGATGAGGCCGGGTTTTTCACAGCTGCATCATTCTGCCATTGTACACAGAGACGTCATTTAACCTCAAAACCACTCAGCAAGGGGGGTAGTTTCATGTTTACTTTAAAAATGAGCTGACTGGTCTCAGAACAGTTAGAAGACCCACCCAAGGCCATGTGGGTAGTAGGAGGAAGAACTAGGGCTCAAACCCTTTTCTGTCCTACTCTGGAGCCTCCATGCCTCAGCCATGCCCTAACCCAATCGAATCAGTGGTTTGTAAAAAAAATTGACACGTAATTGTACATAATGATGTTGGGATACATGTAATGTATACGATGATCAGATCAGGGTAATTAGCATATGCATCATCTGAAACATTTATCATTTTCTTGTGGGTTCCCAACACAAATCAGTGGTTTTTAAAGCAGCCCAGGTGATCTCAGTGGCAGTCAAGGCTGCAAGCTACTGCACTTGTACCTTGAAAACAGGTGCAATGACCCCGCCCATTCCAAAACCAACACGTCCCATTCATGAACAGTTGGTAGCCTGTCCCCGGGCACAATCAGCTGCCTGTTACATGCAATGGACCATCAGTGGCTGGCACCAGCTGCCCAGGCCCATTCAGAGTGCAGGGACACGGATCCCTCAACAGCCTGTGCAAGCCTTGCCGGCCTCCGCCGTTCCTTCTTCACTTGCCTGTGCAGACTGTCCCGTTCCCTCGGAATCCTGCCGCGCATTTGCACGAGGCTGTGCCATCTGGATCGAGAAGGCAGCTGCACCAAGAAAGGGCAAGCGGTGTTTGTAGCAAAGCACTCGACACGCCACCACGTGACTCTCAATGCCGCTCAGCCCTGGCATCCTGGACCCTGCCCCTATGAGGCACTCGGAGGTCCTGCCTAAGCCTTGGGAGGGGAGTCTGTTCCAGCCATGAGCTCACTCAGCACAGACAGCTAAGGGCAGTCGTATAGCAGGCAAACTGTGGCGTGTGCACATGCAGGTGGCAGCCCAGGAATAAGGAGGGTAACTAGCTATGCGCTTGGGGCTGTGCCTCATGCATTGCTTCATGTCATCTACACACTGTCCAGTAGCCCCAGCAAGTGGGCATCGTTATTATTCCCATTTACGGATGAAGAAACTGAGAGTTCGAGAGATTAGATAATTGACTCGAGGTCATGCAGTCAGTGAAAATGATAGGGGCTGAATTTGAATTCAGGTCTAACTCCAGCTCCCGTGTTCTTAGTTAATGAAGCCTCCGCGGAAGTTAGGAGTAGGAAGCCAAGGAAGGCTTGGTTGAAAGTCAGGAGCAACGTTTTCTGAAACTGAGGCCCACCGGGTTTCTTTGGCCTGCATGAAACAGACCTGGTGGCTTAGACTGGGCTAACAACTGGCATTTTTGTCGATGTGCCAGGTGATTCAGATGGCAGCTTGCTGGAAAGCCTGGATCTGGTAAGTTGATGGTGGCCTCTTCAGAGATATTTTTAGTTTCATACTTGAATTTATCCTAAACTCTCAGAAATGGCGTCAGGAAACTACTCTCCTGAGGATAGGGCCTGGGGTGGAAACCATTGCGGAAAAAAAAAAATCTCCTTTGTATTGTCCCCAAAGAAGGCCCAGAGGGTACATACTTGGCGCTGGTGTGGCACGTCCCATTGCAGTTGTCTTTTGTGATCGCTGAAAAAGAGAAGCAGTTGCCTCATCAGCCCTCTTTTACTAAATCACACTTGAGAGTTTTTTTTTTTTTTATGCTTGGTGCTAGGAAAAGACTTACTTCCTCGCAAGTAACTGGTATGTAGCACGTGAGCTTTGTGAAACTACGTGACCATGTAAATCCTTTTTTACACGGGCTGCCATGAAGCTTAGAGCCAAATCTGGAGGTTGGATGCCCTGATGGACCATCTCCTGTTTGCCAGGCCTTGTGTGAGGCAGGGAGATTGTGAGCATGGGTAAAACAGTATTCTCCCTTGAATAGGACTGTGGGCTCTTACCTCTGGGTGTTTATATTTCCCATGTTTCTTTTTGCTAGTTTATTCTTTCTAATTTTATTCTCTAGTTTTTCATCCTCTTTTTTTTAACAGAGTGATATAAACAAGCAAACGCATAATTCTAAATAATATTAAAAGATTTTTGTATGTGTAGAAATAGCCCCAGGCTTGGCACACAGCAGGGACACGCTATTTATTTACTGAATTAATTTCTAAATTTCCTGAATATGGCATAAGTTATTGCTCTTGGATACCTAGCTAACAGATATTCCCTGACAAGAAGGGATCCAGAAAGAAATCATTAGAGTTGAGGAAAGAGGAACCCTTTGGGCAGGATGCTCAAGCTGAGAGCTTTTGGGATAGAAATCTTACTAGCCCTGGCCAAGTCACACAGAAGGGCCTGCAACAGAGACCTGGCTGCAAAAGTGGTCTGGGGGAACATTTCGGACTTAAATGGGCTGGAGTGGATGCAATGCAATTTTGTGCCTTTATTTGTGTTATTCCTTGAGCCTAAAAATCTCTTCATTCCTTACCTATTGAAATCTCAATCATCTTTTAGATCCTCCTCTCTGGAACCTGCTTTAAGTCTTTGACCCAATGCAATTAATTGGTAGTGACTACAACAGGTGCCCCTTTGAGCAGGATTTAGTACCCCTAGTTGGCCACAGATGGAGAGAGTGCAACAATTGATTAGTGATGTCTGCCGTGGACTTGGGAGTGGGAAGTTCGGACTGGGAGGGTGGAGTTGTCGTCCTTGCTCTAGTCTAGAGGCTCTTTGCTTTGCACTCCACACCACAGTTTTGTTCTGTGTTTTACTGCACACATGGCTTGGAACCATTTAGACTTCCCACTTAAGCTCTTTTACCAACTCTTAACTCTGCATTACTTTGATTTTAGCCTCACTGGGAGCTTTGAGCAAAGACACCCCCTCTGACAATCCCACATCCCTGGAGCCCTCACTGGGCTGGTGGCCACCTGTGATCTCCTCTTAAGCCCCTGCCCCAGGAGACAGGAAATCTTTCATACCTGCTTCCGGGAATATTCTCTTCAATCCAGCATTAGAATGATTTTTCTTTTTCTTTTCCTTTTTTGAGACAGAGTCTCACTCTGTTGCCCCTGGTAGAGTGCAGGGGCGTCAGCCTAGCTCACAGCAACCTCAAACTGCTGGGCTCAAGCAATCCTCCTGCCTCAGCCTCCTGAGTAGCTGGGACTACAGACATGTGCCTTGACGCCTGGCTAATTTTTCCATTTTTAGTAGAGATGGGGTCTCACTGTTGCTCAGGCTGGTCTCCAACTCCTGAGTTCAGGTGATCCTCTCGCTTTGGCTCCCAGATTGTAGGTGTGAGCCAACCGTTTCATGGCTTCCTGGTGGCTTTATCAGGAAGTTGAACCTCCTTACCCTTTCACGGTCTGGCTCCTCCTACCACACCACTCTAGCCTTTTCTCATTCAACTCTCCTGTTCGCCCTCATATCCCTCTCATTCTGTAATCCTTTGGTTCCCTAAATGTACAGCGCTTTACCATATCTTTGTGCTATTCCACATGCTTCTTTCTGCCTGAAATTTCCTTCTCTCTCATCAATCTCACCTGAAGCACAGTGAGAACCATCAGTGCTATGAGGTAGGGTTGGAGGAAATGGGCCTTCTCAGACCCTGTTGCTGGGAAAATAAATTGATATTACCTCTGAAGGACAGCTTGGCAATAAGTAGCAGGTGGATCGTTTGAGCTCAGGAGTTCGAGACCAGCCTGAGCAAGAGCGAGACCCCCGTCTCTACCAAAAAATAGAAAGAAATGACTTGGACAGGTAAAAATATATAGGAAAAGTTAGCCAAGCATGGTGTCGCATGCCTGTAGTCCCGGCTACTCCCAGGCAACAGAGTGAGACTCTGTCTCAAAACAAACAAACAAACAAAAAGTGTGGCACTGATGTATAACAGAATATTATGTGGAAATTAAAAATGAATGGTATCTATCTTTATTCACATGGAAAAACTTCCGTTATACAGTGTGAAGTGAAAAAGCAGCCTACAAGACAGTGTAGAGTACGATGCCCTACACATACGTTTATACACCTAAAAAGAGGTTGGAAGCTAATAAAAAATATCAGTAATAGTTCTTTCCTGCCTTGGGAGTATGAGTAATTTTATTTTCTTCTTTCTGCCTTTTTTTTATTTTACAAAATTTTTACTGCACAAAGGAATTATGTTTATTGTCAGAAGAAGTAATGAAGGTGTCATTCCTGTTTCAGAAAGAAGAGAGCGTGGCTGCTGCGAGGTGAGGCTAAGAATGGATGGTGCATACTGAAGGGCTCACTCTTACCACTGTCACATTTCACTCCGCGCCAGCCAACGTCACATTCACAGGAGCCGTCACCCGAGGGTCCCTGGTTGCATCTCCCATGGACGCAAGGACACACTAAGTGGAAAGACACCTACGAATCATTAGACTCTAATCCATGTTCAATAACTCATTTGTCATTTACTGGGTTCACATCATTGCACTTAATTCTCCAACCTGGTTCTATTGAATCATTGTCTTTAACGGGGGGCTCAACTCACGGGAAGGGTAGGGGTGCAAGAGACAGAATCAAGCTGGTTAACAGATAAACCAACTCACGCTGCAATAAAGAGCCTCAGAACACAGTTTTGGGACTGTGTAGCACTGTGAGTGTGATACCCATGCAGCACCAGAGTGTCCTCAGCCAAGGTCATCTGAGGGTCCAGGGTTATGTGGGACCTGTTGAGATGGAACCATGCTTGTTCCCTAACAGTGGACTTCAAAAAGAAACCCATTTGATATTGGGTTTGTATGAGCCTGGTGTGGCCCTGCTTTCTTCAATAATATAGAAAGGCTGATTCTTCTGTTTCACAGCAGAGTCATGAGCCTCTTTGAGAACTGGGTGAAAGCTATGGATGTTTTCCCCACAGAAATGCATTGAGCTTTGGAGCTTTGCTGGACCCCGTGAGGGTCATCCGTGGGTCCCAGGTTAGGAACTCCTGCACAAATGCAAGCAGGTAATTCTTCCAAATAACACAGAAAAAAAATCAACACTATAATTCTAATTATTGTATGGCCCAATTATAATGATTCAATTATATGTTAATTTTTGTCTGGCTTAGGCCAGCTGATGAGAAAGCAGTGATAGCCAAGTCAAGTTTATGTTTTTTAGTACTAGGTAGAACAATGCTTTGTTTTCTCATCATGGGTTAGGAAACCTGTCCTCCTAAGTCACCCTCTCACAGGTGTGTATTCCTGGGCACAAGGAAGTCCAGGTGCAAGAATGCAGATGACTTGGCTCAAACAAATCAGTATTTTTGCAAAAACAACTTAAAGCATGTGGCTTGTTGATGGTGAATCAATAGAGTAATCGTTTATAAAGAACAGCATGATTTAAGAGCAAGGGTTTGGAGTCAAGCAAGGTATGCCAAATCTCAGTTCTGCCTCTCACCAGGTGTGACCTTGGGAAAGCCATTCAACCTCTTTGCCTTAATATCCTCATCTGTAAAATGGGTATAGCAACACTCAAGTATATAAGGTTCCTGTGTGGATTAAATAAGATAATGTGTGCAGATCTGTTTTTTAAACTATCGGGCAATGTCCACAATTGAAAGCTTAACCACGATGATTAGTGTGCACAGGCAAAGACAGAAATGTAGTTGAGCAGATTGGGGATGGGTTGGTAGGTCCAGGTTAGTGACTGAAAACGTCTGGAAACACTGCCCTATGCAAATGACAAAACACATGTTCTTATGATTCACATTGATAACAGTGGGTGGGGTTCCAGCCCGCTGGGGAGACAGGCCAGGTAGGAAGCACCTGCCATCACTCTTTTCCCGCATGTTCCAGGTGGGTTTCAGAAGTTCAGGAGCCTGACTGGGGGAGGGGAGGAGGGGGCGCACCTTGGTCGCAGTGGATGCCGTACTTGCCCTCGGCGCAGGTCTCACAGGCGGTGCCACTGAAGCCCACCCCACACTCACACACGCCCGTGCCATTTATGCCATCCAAGCAGATGCCGTTACCGAAGCAGGAGTTCTGGGCTTTCCCTGGGCAGGGCTGGCACTGAGGCCCAAAGAAACCAGCACAGCACTCCCTTGTCTGAAACAGAAGGACAGGGCTGGATACACACTCTCGCCTTTGGGTTTTGTCCAGCCTCAGTGCAGAAATCCTGCTGGGGGGGCGGGGGCTCTGTGTGCACCTGTGTCTTTGACCTCACACAGAGGGTTGAGGGATGGGGGCAGGACCCTCCGAGGACTGAGTGAAGCTCAGCAATTTCCAGGGGTGCTAGGGACAGGACCAAGGCTCTCCCCGGGAAGGCGGGCAAGAGGGAAAGGAAAAGGCAAGTCAGACAAGAGGATAAAGAAAAATGAGAAAGGAGGAGAGGCAGCAGAACAAATTAAAGAAAGATGCATGTGATGTGGGAGAGCAGGCCGTCCCAGGGTTTCTCCACCCCAAACCTGGGCCGTTTGCACTGATGTCATTTCATCTACGACTGACGGCACAGGATGTCTGCTTGGTTTTGGCCTGTCTTTACTCTTGAGTGTATTAAAACAAAATCTCTTCTAGCCCAGAGCTCTGCAGCTTCAGGGCCAGACTACCCCACCTTTGCTAGGGTAGGCAGAGGTTATGTCTAGTCCTCTGGGAAAGAAGCAGAACAGGAAGTTGTAAATAAAATTCCAAAACAACAGTGGTGTGCAGTTTTGGGGTCCTGTTTTCTAAATGACCCTCATACGTTATCTTCCCTTAGTGAGTGGCCACTTGCTCTGTCTCTGGCTTGCAAGTGTGCTCACAGATCTACTTGTGGGAACAGGGAGGTCCTCTTAGCCTCTTACTCTCCCCTTTTTTCATCATGCAATTGAATATTGTGGCATTTACCTATTTGCTGACTTACAGGGCTGTTCTGAGTTTTATTGCCACCACTGCCACTTTGATTGACAATGACAATGAAGATGATGAGGAGGTAGAGGGTATGGTAGCAAGAATACGTGCAAAGACATTTTGAAAAGTATAACAAATGATCGAATTTCCCAATGTTGCTGCAGTAATTAGAAAGATGATCAAATTGTCATACTCACAATGACAGTTCTCACACATTTTGGCTGGCACCCAATGGCTACGGATCGTTTTCCCATGAAATAAAAGGTATAGATGCATTTCCTCATCTCATCACCCTATAAAACAGTAATAATTATGTCAGCTTGTAAATTAGGAAAACACTTTCTGATCTCTAAAGTGAGCAGGTGGGTGATGCATTGCTTTCTGATTAG
>NW_012148797.1:2242907-2250189 GCF_000956105.1 Propithecus coquereli | reverse complement strand
TAAAGTAAAAAGAACATTTCTCTAGAAGACCAATTCAAGTTTGAAAGAATTGTCTAGTAAACCAGATAAAAATGTCCTTCCAGCACAATACGGGAACAGTGTTGATTGATCTGAAACTTGGTTTCTATTTATTTGTTGATTTATATTCTGCCTTGGTCCAAGAAAGGGTTAAGGCTGCTTACAAAGGCCTATAATATACCAGATTAAATTAAAACTCATGTTAGAAAATTGGTATTGGCGGTTATCATAAATTATTATTATCATGCTATGGAAGGGGCACCAGTGTTTATTCTTTGTAATAGTTCTTATCCGAAGTAGCTTTTGCAATAAATAGCTACAAGAAACGGGGATTGGTAATTAATTCAAAGACATGTCTCCCTCTGCCATGTCTGCCATCTGTTTCTTTGAGAGAGTTAGTTGCAACTTCAACTATAAAAGAAAATCAGGCAGGTGGAATGCATCCTGGCTGGATGTGGTTTTTTCTTCTCTGATAAGATTTCTCACCACTGTCCTCAACGGTCTACTGGGAAATGAAAGATGTAGAAAGTGAAAAATCCCTACCTACACTGTGTGTTGATTGACACGAACCCATTTGTATTTATTTATTAATTAAATTTTGCCTTGGTCCCCAAAAATGGATTTAAGACTTTACAAAGATGCATATAACGAAGTAAAACTCAAATTAAGTGAAGGAATGAGGGAAGTGAAAAAGAGGTATGCTTGAGATTCATATTCTAATTTGTACTCCCTGGGACCTGGAGACTATTTTATCAAAGCAGACAAAATACTTACTAGTGGTTTAGTTCCAAATGGGCAGATCGGCTGCTGGGGACACTTGCCACATTTTCCCTTGGTAAAACACAGAGGCAAAGGGAACATTTAGAGTTTATTAATTTTAGTGCAAAATGAGGCTGCAAATATTTTCTAGAGCTTGGAGCTGAAGGTTTTAGTGTATAGAATTAAAAATGGAGGAAGGTCATTTGGTCAACCTCTTTAATGTTCTTTCAGACAAATACTTCAACTACTTTGGGTCTTGCATACCAGCATCTTAAAGCAGCGCTTTTATCCACCATACTCTTCTGACTCTAATAACCCTTTAAAATGTGGTGTTATCTCATTTAAATCCTAATTCCTTTAACAGAACTCTTATTTATTGAAAAACCACTATTTAGTGAATGGGGCCAGATTCAGAAACTAACAGCCAGTGCCCAGCTTGGGTGTCCGGCTGAGGGGTGGAGAGTGGAGACACTCGATAGAGATAATAATACTATTCCGAAACAAAGAGCAAAAGTTAACAATGACAGAAACTCCTAAGTGCCACCCTGTTCCTAAAACAGAAGGAGGTCAATGTGTGTAGCTCTGAACTTGGAATCTACTGGACGGTACAATAGGTACCAGCTCTGGGCCAGAGTCCCTTCTCTGCCACCTGCTAGTGTGTGGACCTGGTGTATTACTTAACCTCTCTGTGGCTCATTTTCCCCATCCGTAAAATGGGGTTAGTAACAGCACCTACTTTGTAGGATGCCGCGAGGATTACATGGGTTAATATAACACATGTAAAGTGTTCACAGCAGTGCCTGGCATATCATAACTGCCCAATAAATGTCAGCAGTTATTACTATTATTGAAAGATCCTACACTGCCCCACGGACTGAAGTGAAAAGTCTCTGTTATCACATCCCATATTACACTGAAATCATTCATTTCCATATTTTCTCTTCTAGTAGATAGGTTTGGTTCATACTTGCCATGGGTCCCCTCCCTGTGCGCCTGTGCTGGACATGGTACATTTTCCCTTTGAGGAAAACCATGGCTCCAGAATCCTGCTCAACACAGACCCCCAGGCACTCAAGGTACAACCTACTGCACTAGATCGTGAGCCCATTGAGGGCAGGGGTCACGTCCTATGTTCCTTTGCAGACCCACAGCCTGGTATGCTCCTTGGCACATCAGAGATGCTCACCCAGTGCTTTTTGGACTGAACTGAGATATCCTAACAGAAAAGTCTTATGCTTAAAGAATTATAAAAAATAAGCCAACATCCTTTAGTTGCATCATTGGCCCTGGATATAACTTACTCGTATGATAGTGGTGTCATTATTATCACATCTATTCTTCTGAATTTCCAGAACTTTCCCCAAGCCATGGATCACTCCCTTGTCAGTGGCTATGTTGGTGTAGTTTACTGGAGCCTCATTTACATAGAGCTGTGAACAAGAGGGTTAAATGTGACTTTTTATGATAGTGATTTTAAGGGAGATGGGGAAGATGAAGACTGAGGCTATCAGTAGGACAACAGCCTAGAAGATATTCTAATATTCACCTGGAAGGTAGTGAGTTGTATTGGAAAGAGCTCTGGCCTAGGAAAGGGAGTCTGAATCTGGCACCATCTAGCTGTGTGACCTTGACCTAGTTGCTTTCCCTCTCTGAACCTCAATTTTTTCATTTGTAAAAGGAAGAGGTTGTTCTAGATAATCTCTAAGGTATCTCTCCATCTCCCGACTTAACTGGTGTATGTTTGATTGAAAAATAAATGAACGTGATCATGAGGTTAATGCCTAGTGGCAAGATGACTCCCTGGACGTGCTGCGTTGTGCTGTAGACATGTGGTCCTGGAGGTGCTAATGCCATCCATAACCGAGACGTGGAGGGTGCAACTTGGCCTTTCAGTACGTCTCCACTTCGTGATGAACTTGCAAGCAACCCTCAAAAAGGCTAAATAACAGTTACACAAGAATAAAAATAAGATCCGTCTTTGTCTAGAGTGTCCATGAGCATCCAAGACACAGGAACAAAGTCAGTATCTAAATGCTGCCAAGTCAAATTCAATTTTGAGTTGTAATTTTTTTTAAGGGAAGTATACTTTAATGATTGACTAATGAAAAATAAATGAAGCCATTAATTTATTAATTAATGTAACGAAAATACCTGGAAACAAATGGTTCTTTTAAAAAATTGGGGTGTTGTGTGTATGTGTGTGTGTGTGTATGTGTGTGTGTATGTGTGTGTATGTATGTGTGTGTGTGTGTGTGTGTGTGTGTGTGTGTAGGTGTAGCAGGGCTGAGGTTGGAAAACTCTTTCTTGCACTAAGCAGATATCAAGTCGGTATCCTATGAGGGCTTAAAATTCATAAAATAATTCATATATTAACATCCCAACACTATCCACTGCACCAATATTAAAATGACCTACGTTCTTAAATTTGAACTTCCACTGAATGTTAAAGTCCCTTAAGATTTACTTGCAGTCAAATGAGTCTCCATTTGGATGTTGAGGTACATGGTGGCTGAGCTCCGCAGAGGTGTTTCGAGGTCTGTGTACATTTGGAAAACTAGCAGGAAACCTTACTTAGTCTTAAATGGTGATTATAGCACAATTTTCTAGAATTCCAAGATACTGAGCTATTTTTAAATACCAAAATAGAAGAACATTTGATGTTGTAATACTGTTGATTTGGCATTAAGGAAGTCTGAATCATTTCCATCATGAAGTATCCAGAATTATGGGTGGCACTAAATTTTGACCTGAACACATCTACTCATTTAGAAAGCATTTCCTACACTACCATTGTTGTAAGAGAAGTAAATTAGTATCAATAAAAGCAAAGTCTCTACTGTAGAGTAACTCTTGCTTTAGATCAAAGAATTTCTGAACAAATGGAAAATGAATATTACAGCATCAAAATTGATTTAACTAACTGCATTGGAATATTTATCTCTACATGATGAAATAAAAGATGACAGATGAAAACAAAAACAAAAATAAGAACTCTATCGGTAACGTAATTGCCATTTCTGAACGAATAAGAAAATACATTTAAAAGGGTCTCCTCAAAGTTATTACACAATAGGTAGAATTATTTGTAGGAGTCAGAGAAAAATATTTCGAGTTAGATTATTCTTAAGTAATTAAGAGCCAGGAAGACTTTTTTTCTCCTAAGCAGATTAAAAAAAACTTCACATTAAAAATTACTTGTGAGTCAATGAGGACACCATTGGAGAAATTATTTTTAAGATCACACTTTCCAAAAAGGATCAAATATTATATTGCTTAACAAGTTCTATGGTTAAACTTTCATTTCAATATAGTGCTTAGTGTCTCAAATAATAATTTGTTTTTATCAATTTTTCTTGTGACAATTTACATTAGGATTATATCATGAGTTTCTTCTTGAGTTTTTATAGATTGATCTTTTTACTTGATATCTGAAATATGTGAATAGAATTTTATATTTGAAATATATTAAATATTTAGTCCCACTAATTCTTTTTTTATGAATTATAAACATTTAAAAATACTGAGGTATTGTGTGAGATCAGTAATGGAATACCAGCATAGTGGGCAGTTGGTCTGAGGACTACAATCTCTATGATTATGCAATGATAATCATTGTAATTCATTTGGCCACTCGACCCTATATATGTCATTAGGCTCCTTATGCGCTGAGCTGACTCCACTTCCTGGGAGTTGGGTTGAGGTCCCAGGTTCCCTTCCATCCTGGGGACCACGTGGGACTGCCTGTTGGGTTTGCTGTACCAGTGCTGAAGGGTGCCTATGACGGCCGGGATTCAAATGCCACAATTCTAAGACTACACAGAATATCTGAAGGCTGGAGACAGGGCATGTGAGTGGGAGCTTGCCAGCCTGGTCTAGGTGAAACGCAGGCATCTGTTATGTGCTGATAAGGCTTAGGAAGTGCCAGAGAGATTATTCCAATATGGAAGTGAGGAAGGATGAAAGGCGCTAAGACGCTGGTTCTGGGTCTTACGTAAAAGGATCGCACCTGCCCACTGCGGAGAAAGAAGCCCAGGCGGTAGGAGAAACCCAGCATGGTCTCCCGGTGCATGCCGTTGTGCAGGTCGTTCTTGAGGAGTGTCTCCCGCAGGACCACGTGGTACCGGAGCACGTCCTCCTCCTGCACCACACACAGAATTGAAAGGCGGTCAGTGACTGGCCTCTCCCCAGGCCAGCAGTGGTGGGGGTTACTGAGAGGAGCAGGGGGTTACAGAGAGGAGCAGCGGCTCACCTGCGTGGAAGTTTTGACCGACGCATCAAGACACAATCGACACCAAGTACCAAAGTGAGCTGTGAAACAGATCACCTCAGAGAACTTGCAAAGGTTCCAGGTAGGACGGTCAAGAACTCAGGGCAGATCTCTAACTCCCAGACAGGGTGTGAAAGCTGGGGGCGGATTTTAAAGATGACCTCTTTGGGCAGAACTGCTGAGAAGGGAGAGAACCTGCACCCCAGCCTGCTTTTCACCTCCGGGGCCACAAAAGGAGCTTCACGTTTCAAGGACCCTGAGCTGTGTCCCCTACAGATGGGGTGGCCTGTCGGACAGGGTCTGACCCAGGAGGGGCTGCTGGTGAGCTGCTCCAGGGTGGAGTGAGGAGGGCTGTCGCTGCACTGGGACAGACCTGCTCTTGGAGAGTGTTTGGGACAGGAGTGTGGGTGTCCGAGAGAGCCGAAGGCAGCCTGGGTGGGCGGGAAGGCTCCCCAGGGACAGAGGAGGCTCTGCGGTCTTAGGGTCCTTCCTGATGCTTCTACCTCTCAGCTTCAAACCTGGAGAACCAACACTGAATCTAAGGAGATCAGGGGGGACAGACGCATCCAATGGGGAAGGAGAGGAGAGGTTCCTAAGCGATTGTCTGTCAGCCCCAAACCCACCTCCTACGTTCTGCTCGGTGATGTGGGGCGGAGGCTGGCGCCCACATTTCACCTTTGCAAGGGGATCCCTGTTAGGCGCGACCGCTGGGAAGCTCTAGAGGAAGGCTGTGAGGCTGGAGGGGGAGGGAGGGATTCGTTCCTTCCTGTCCCTGTCGCGGCTCCCCAGCCTCACTCCTCTTCCCCGGCAGTGGCAGCTGAATCTGGAAGGGTTTCCCACCACGCGCAAAGCCGGCTTTGTCCTGCCCTCCCCAGCCCGAGACAACAGCGGGCAGTGCCCAATCCTGGAGGTCTGGGTCTCCCACCCACAGGGACCCTCGTGCAAGCTCAGACACCAGCCCAGCTGAACAGCGCCCCCTCCTGGAGGTCTCCAGATTCGCACATTTTAGCAATTCCAACCTCTGCCCTTTGTTCTCCCAGCCTTAGGGGTGACAGATGCCTCCTGCAGTTGCTGCCACTTTGATACCTCTCTCTCTTTTATTCACCTTTCAGTTATATTTATACAACTTTACACCTTTATGTAGGTTATAAGGGTGTAAGGGTGTACCATATAAACAATTCATATTATTAAATTCTCTTTGTTCAAGTAACCGGTACGGTTTCTGTCTCCTGATGGATCCTGAATGATTCAAGGACCAAGCCCTCCTCCCCAGCTTCCTGCCTGCACAAAGCCCCACTGAGGAGCAGGGAGGGAGGAAGAATTCATTTTAAATCCAGTTCAAAATGTTGATTATTGCAAGGGGTGCCAAGGCTGGACCCTTCCTTCCTTCCTTCCTTCCTTCCTTCCCTCCCTCCTTCCCTTCCTTCCTTCCTTCTCTCCTTCCCTTCCTTCCTTTTTCCCTTTTCTTTCTTTTCTTCCTTCCTTTCTTTCCTCTCTGCCTCTCTCTCTCTCTCTCTCTCTCGACTGCATTTGTAACTTAAAGAGCAGTTGTGACTAAAGTGACTATAGGACTTTTTGGGGAAGCAGAAAGGCTATGGGACTGCCTCAAGTCTCATCCTGGGGCAGGAAACTAATGCTCCCCACTGAAGAGGTTTAAAGGAAAAAGGGACAAGTTCAAGGTGAATTCTGATTCGATCCCAGGAGTCCTGTTTGTTCAACATGCCTGTTACAGAAGTTCAAGACGCTGTCCCTGCCTTCAGAGTTTACAGCCTAGTCGGAGAGCTCAGACTCACCCCTCGAGATACAGGGTATCACAGCAGGATACAGGGTAAGTGCTGAAGGGGGCATGTGTGGTGTGGTTTCCAAGGCAGGAAACCCACCTGCAGCTCGGGTGGCAGAGCCGGCTTCCCTGAGCAGGTGGGACTGAACACGAGGAACTGATGGGAGGGATTTAGGAGGTCTGGAGGAGGAAGGGCAGCCTTCCTTATTTCCTTATTTTCTGAAAAGTCACTCAACATTTTCAGTCCATCAGTCATGGGCCATTTCACTCTTCCATCGAAGCTTCCTTGTTCATAGCCCCATATTTAATACAGACTCACACAGAGACTCTCCTATACACAAACCTGCCCCCTGCCACAGCTGCCGGATGTTTCATGCATACCCTGGAATTGCACACTTGAGCTCATATGCACAAGGAGACAGGCGTGGTGCCTTGAGGGGGTGGGGTGTGTGTGTGTG
>NW_012148797.1:2228421-2230807 GCF_000956105.1 Propithecus coquereli | reverse complement strand
AAATAGACTTAATAGGATCCTGTGTGCATGTGTGCACACGTGTGTGTATGTGTGTGTATTTGCAAAGACTCTTGAAAATTCTTGGATGTCTTTGGAGTAAGGATGGTGGGGAGATTTCAGGAACAGTTTCAGCATGGGAGGACGAGAGGCCTGAACTCAAAGTTTACCTACATTTCGTCCTTGCCTAGAGAGCCAGTTCTGGGTAGAAGCTGTGGCATGTTTACGTTTATGTTTAGGGAAAAAACAAAGCCCTGGTTTGCAGCATTTACTGATTTCTCTGGTGTAAACACTCTCACCAGGGCTGATTTCAAGGTATCAACATGACAGCGCTGAAAGTGGAGTCCGGAAAAAGTGTGCGCAGTCAGCTCTTGGGAGCTGGGATGCGCCGGGACCCGCACACCACTGGGCGAGCTTCTGCCCGTGGGTGAGACCAAGCATGGTCTGTCTTTATGAAAATCAGCGTGCCCGAGAGGGGGCGCTTAGTCTCTTCTCTTGCACGTGGGGGATGGGGGTTCAAAGAGGCCCCATATGGCAATAGGGAGCTGTCCTGGGGCGGGTGCTCCCCAGGCATGGCCTATTTTGACACGCATCTATTTAAATGGGATAAACCATTTGTTGCTATGGCTGGCTGGGCCGGCTGCCTTGGTCCATTCAGTCAAAGAGGACAGAGATGGAGACAACAGGGTAGGATGTGGATTGGATTTTTGTCATGATACTTTCCAGGGTGAGGGATAAGTGTTTCTGGGCCCGTTGGGCTGAGAGTTAAGCACATATGAAGTATCCCAGATTGCAGCTATAAATCCCGAATCTAACTTGGTGAATTACAATGATGAATTATGTCAACCTAAAAAAACCCCCAAAGACCTCTGTGATGAATGACACTATACATATATATTTGAATCGGTTGAAAAGTTGACCACCCCGGCTTATCCTAGACCAGAAGTTCTCAGCCTTGGTTGCATGTTAGAGTCACCCGGGAAGCTTTTATAATACACGGATGTCCAGAGCGGATTGCTCTGGCCAATCAAATCAGAGCGTTCGGGGGCGGGGGTGTGTGTGTGTGTGTGTGTGTGTGTGTGTGTGTGGCTGCGGGGTGTGGGGGTGGTAATGGTGGGCCCAGGTAGGAGTATTTTAAAAATGTGCTCCATGCGGTTCTAAAATGCAGTCAGGGTTGAGAATCACTGCTCAAGACAATAGCCTTCCCTCCTTAAGAGCTGCATTTTCAGTTTTCTGTTACATTCATTCCAACTGTACAAAATTATGTACATCCCCAATCCTAAATCCCAACAAAGGTACTTACGTTTATCCACTGGTTAAATGTAGCTGCCTCGGCGAGAAATGACAATTCCTTATTCACGTGGTGCGAGGGAGGGCGGGCGAGACCGGAGAGAACACCGAGGGAACAATGAGAAGCACAGTCACAGCACATTTCTGGGTCGTTTGCACTTGGCCTCCTGGGGCCGGGCTCGTGCTCCCTGCCAGCCTCGCTAGTGCTGGCACAGACGGGTGCCCCACGTCATTGCGTGTGTTGCCCGAGCAGGGCATTTCTTTCACACCGAGGTGGCTCGGTTATCCTCTATGTTTGAGGTTAAAGAGTAATTCCAGAAACTTCAAATGAAGCAACAACCCAAAGTTCTTTCCAAGTAGAATTTAGGTTGTAAGAACATGGCCACCCAGACCCTAAGGAGGGTCACAGAGCTCAGCAAATAGTTGCCTTTCAGGGCAATTGTTGAGTAGTGGCTGGGAACATGGTATCAAACCACTTGGGTTTTCATTCTGGTTCAGCCATTTCCTAGTTCTTTAGGCCAGTTACCTAATGGAACTCAATTTTCTCATCTGTAAAATGGGAATAATAAAAGCTCTACTTTATAGGTTAATGTGAGTAATAGAGGCGTTATTGTTTTTAAAGTGCTTAGAATGGAGGCTGACAGGCAATAATCTTAGTTTTAGCCACTCACTTTTAATTCATCCATCATGGAAAAAAATATGTCTAGCTACCCCAATTGGCACAGGGTTGGAGTGAAGGGAGGATATAAGATATTAAGGGCAAAAGATGGTTCCTGCTCCTGTATAAATTACAGATGTTCTGGGGAAGTTTAGCCTTGAAATATTGCCTCCACCATTGCTGGCAGAGTAGTGACATTTGAAGGTGCTGCAGAGTTAAAAAAAAAAAAAGGCTCTGGACTTTAAGTTAAAAAAAGACTGGGTTCCATTTCCTGGATCTGCCATTTCCTGGCTGTGTGATCTCAGGAAAATCACTTAAACTCTCTGAGAACCCAACTGCCTTATCTGAAAAATGAATACAATGAAGCCCTCCCCCCGGGATTATGAAAATTAAATGCTTTAATGGATGTGAACAAAAATTTTTAACTATTAAATATCCTCA
>NW_012148797.1:2224523-2228371 GCF_000956105.1 Propithecus coquereli | reverse complement strand
TTTCTTTTCTCTGAAGTCTTAACTCTACTGAAACCCAGCAGCTTGAATCTGGCTTGTAAAAATGTTTTGTTTGACTTATATAGTGTAGTAAAAATAGGATATTTTTACATAAAAATTTAGATTTCTGACTTCTTTTTAAAAACATCAGTCTAGGCCAGGTGTGAGGGCTCATTCCTATAATTCCAGCACTTTGGGAGGCTGAGGCAGAAGGACTGTTTGAGCCCAGGAGTTTGAGACCAGCCTGCGCAACATAGTGAGACATTGTCTCTACAAAAAAAAAAAAAAAATTAAAAATTAGCCAGGCGTGGTAGCACGTGCCTGTAATCACAGCTATACAGGAGGCTGAGACAGCAGGATTTCTTGAGCCCGGGAGCTCGAGGCTGCAGTGAGCTATGATTGCACTGCTGCACTCCAGCCTGGGTGACAGACTGAGACCCTGTCTCTAAAATAACAACAACAACAACAACAACAATAATAATAATAACCCCCCCAAATCTGTCTGCATTTCTGAAGATAATACACAGCTGCAGAGAGTAGCAGCAGCCCCTTTCACCACAGTCCCCGCCACTCCCTAATGTCTTCCCCTGTCTCCCTTCACTCACTTTGTTGTCCATCTGATCTACTTGGACATTGGAGTTTGCAAGTCTTGCATGATTAACCTTCTGGCCAAGATAACTATTTCCATCTTCTCATTCTACCTAGAACCTTCTCAGATTGAAGAACCCAGCACTGGAATGTTTTTCTGATTCAATTAGTCTTCAACCAACATTTATTGTGTGCCTACTATAGGCCAGGCAGGGGATATACAAACGTGATTGAAGCCTCGGTCCTACCCTCAAAGAATTCACAGCATATTACAGTGGATGGTCCAATCCAGCCTGCTGCTTATACTTAAAAATAAAATTTTATTGGAACACAGCCATGCAAATTTGTTTACATATTGTCTAATGCTGTTTTCGCCCTACGATGGCAGAGTTGAATAGCAGCCATGGAGATGACCTGCAATGCCTTGTATTTGCTGTCTGGCTCTTTCCAGAAATAGTGTGTCAACCCCTGTATTAAAGGAAGACAGATACATTCCTGAGTTGGTGCTGAAGGGGGTGGAGGGGCTTGAGATGATTAGCAGATTCCAGCACTAAAGATGGTCTAGTAGAACTTGGTAGTTCCATGTCCATGTCAAATTAAGAAAAAGGCGCCCATTTCTCCAGGAGTTGGTAACCCCAAACAGGGATGCACAGCATGGGTAGTGAAGTGGGCTGGGATTTAGCTCCACTTCACCCTCTGGCCAGGGATCTTTATGCAGGACACACCTGTAAGACTGTATGTGGCGGCCCTGACAAAGACGACCTTGATGCCAATGGACAGATACAGAAGGAGCTCTTAAGAGAGCTAGGGCAGCCCAGAGAACTCGGATCGCTTAACACCCATCCATAAATCTTTTGTGTTCACGTAACTGCTTCCTCAATCCAATTACTTAACCATGAGGAGCGTCATTGTCTCATGTGTAAGTGGGGACAATACAGAGCCTACTTCCTTAGGGTGGTTGTAAAAATCCAATGAGATAATGCGGTGCATGACACGGTGCCTGGCACCCAGCGGACCCTCAAAACTTCCAATTATTATTGCACACAGGGCGAAGTGCTGTGCTGATGAGGGGCACAGGGAGATGCAGCTCCTGCCTCCAGCACATGATCATGGAGGGGTTCAGGACCTATTCCACAAGGGACAACTATCAATACAGGAGGGTGAAGTTATGACAAGTGAGTGCTATATGCAGAAATCCCATGGGGTTTCAGAGGAAGAAGAGAATAAAACCAACATTTACTGAGGGTCTACTAGGCAGTAGGTACTGAGAGGGTATTATTTAATCCTCATGGGGGAAGAAAAGTTAGGCTCAGAGAAGTTCTCTAACTTGCCCAAGGTCACACAGCTAACAAGATACCAGAACCTAGATTCTATATGACTCTAGAACTCACCGTCTTGACATTATGTCATGCTCAGTGGTGTGGACTGTGTGGGTCAGGGAAGGCCTGCAGAGGCGGTGGCACTTGAGCTGGCCTCTGTGATTGTGACGCTCAGTGTTAGAGATGGGTTGAGGTGCCATTCTACCAATGAGGTTGTGTTTGCCAAAAAGCTTAAGTAAGGAGAGGTAATTTTATGTTTTTTAAAGGTTTTTCGCATTTCAGAAAGCCAGAATTGGAAAAGAAAAATGTCCTCGATAAGTAATGTTACTTTGCATTATATGAAGTCATAGTTCCCAGCAAGTGATGAATCACTTGCTCAAAAATGTTGTGTTTCTTAATGTTCCCTGGTAATACAAGAAGACTGCAAGATCTTTGCAAAGTAATGTACCCAAGAATCTTATAAATAGCCTCTGTTTTCTGAACAGAAATAGTTGACCTTTTCTGTAATTCAAAATCAAAAAGCGAGTATACAAGTGCCAACTGAGAACAATTTCAGTTACAACACAATTAGTTAATTGTTTTTTCCAATCTTCCACCTTACAAAAGCTCCCAGTGTACCCTAAATTGTAACTTTCATTTTAAATGAAGATCCTAATATAGTAACTGAAAACTACAGCGTGCCTGTCCTCCAGTTCTTGCGTGTATCAGTCTGCATGTGTGGACTTCTCAGTGCTAGGGTGCTCGTGCGCCTTTGGAGATGTCTCCGTAAACGAGAAAGATAATTTCAATATGTGTGGCCTCACTTGCTATAGGGCCTGTTGCAGAATACAGGCCGAGACAATGAATGAGTAGAGCCTCTAAATGGTTTTAAAATAAAAGTAATGAAGCACAATACAGGTTACTTTTATATTAAGGCTGAGTATTTTTTTATTTTCCAGAAAAGACACTATATAGGAGGCTAAATAATGAAGGGAGAGGAGATGCCGTATGTGTAGGAGGGTGGAATTGCGTACCTTGTCGATGACGTGTATCACTCCATTTGTGGCTGCGTTGTCACCGTCCACGATGGACGCACCTTCGATTGTGATATTCTGTAAACGCGAAACGCAGTGGGAATGTGAGTCGCCAGAGAGTACACCTTAGGGACTGAAATTATCTCTGGGTTTGCCACTTTTTGAACAGCGTGACCTTCACGCTTTTGGGTCATGACCCAAGGCAAGAAATACCTTTAAATGGTTGCCCTTATACGTCTCTCTCTCTCTGTCACACACACACACACACACACACACACACACACACGTGAAATGAGATAGTACTTCCCCCTACTATGTGGCAGATACTCTGATCATCTATTACACTCTATTCTATTTCATAAAAAGGTGCTTTTTAGGCTCATGGAAGTGACCCTGCAGTTTGAAAAAACGCTGTAGAACGTGTTACGGGTTGAACTGTTGAACTGTGTCCCCCTGTTGTCACCATTCCTATGCTGAAGTCCCAACCCTTGGTACCTCAGATTGTGACCTTATTTGGAGACAAGGTTTTCACCAAGGTGATCAAGTTAAAATGAGGTCCTTAGTGTGGGCTCTAAGGAGACCACGAAGAAAACACTCCTGGCCACCTTGCACACCTCTTTTGGTTAAATGGAGATATTTATATCAGACATAGGAATGAACTCATTAAAAATGTGTCCTTAATGGTTAGTTCCTCTAGGTCAGGGGCCTTGATTGATTTATCTTTGAATCTACAGGATATGCCTACCCCTGTGGGTGTTTAATTAATGCTTGCTGAGAGAATCAGTGATTTAAAGCACCAATGGATTAGCATGACTGTAGGAATTATTTTACAATGTATATGTGTATCAAAACGTCATGTTGTACACTTTAAATATGTACAATTTTTATATTAAAAAAAGATGGAAAATAACCCCAATATCACCAGAATTAT
>NW_012148797.1:2222066-2224025 GCF_000956105.1 Propithecus coquereli | reverse complement strand
AAATATTTGTTGATCAACCCTCACTTAACATAAAATTTTAGTTGCCTGTAAAGACTCAATTAGTAGGTTATGAATAACCAGCTCTTAATTAACTACCAAAAGCAAAGTTGTGGAATTGCACATCCTTTATCCCTTCTGGACCAATCTGTGATCTGACAAGAGGAGCTGGTGGCCAATCCGTGGGCAGAGAGACCACTGCTGTAAAGTAATGTGAGCACGTGTGTCTGTATGTATCCATATGTGTTGACAGTGATTGCAGCTGGGTGATGCCCGCATGGGGGTTTTATTCTTTCTATTTTTGCACATGTTTGGAAATTTCCATACACAAAATTTTAAGAAGTACACTATAGGGTACCATGTTTCAACCAAACAGACAAATACAGAGCTCTCTTACCCCGTCCACCTTTGCCAGGTGAAGGAAGTTGCCTTGCAAAGATGTCGCCAGCATGTCAGAAGATGATAGGGTCTGCAGATCTGCCACTCTGTATGTGCCTAGTAGTGTATGGTACCTAAAATAACAGTCCAAAAGGGCTATAAGTAAATATCAACACATGAGGCAGTATAATTGAGTAGTTAAGAGAATAGGGTCTGGAGCCAGACTGCTATATTCAAAATTCAAGTTCCCCTTGCTTGAGTGAGTTAGTTAACCACTTTGTGCCTCTGTTTCCACATCTGTAAAATGGGAATAATTGTAATAGCTATCTCATAGAGTTGTTGGGAGGATTAACTGAGTCATACGTAAAGCAGTAGAACAGTGCTTAGCTGTCTGTAATTGCTAACTATTGCTCCCCTGGGGAGGGAGGTGAGGGGAATCCTAGAATATGCTCAGTTCTATGAATTTGAAGGACTATGTGGTTTCCCTACATTGAATTTCTAAGATATGTTCACATGGATGCCATTCAGACATCGTGAAGAAGAAAATAAATAATACCTACTTTATCAGGGCTGGAATATTGCTCTGTGACAACCAAAAGGTTTTCTCGTCTTGGTCCATGTCCTCAGTAGCTTGTTGGGAAGGCACGAGGACCGTGAGGTTTGAGGCGACTGACAGTGTGGGTTGCAGAGAAGCATCCTGAATCACAGAAGGAACAGAAAGTGATCTGACTCATGTCAGGGACAAGCAGCACTGACTTAAATGCTTGGCAGAGAGGATGATTTCTCATGTGATTTAATTTTGGGGATATTGGGAAGGTCTCAGGGCTTCTTCCTTTCCCGAATCCACCTTACTCATTGGCTGATGTCTCTCATTCTTTTTGAAGCTCACTCCTTTTATTCAAATATGTGAGTCTTATCAACATGCAAATTTTCCTGATCAGGTCACACTTTGAGTCATTATAAGTTCCTTACACCTTAGTCTAAATGAAGAGCCAGAGAAATAGACTTAATAGGATCCTGTGTGCATGTGTGCACACGTGTGTGTATGTGTGTGTATTTGCAAAGACTCTTGAAAATTCTTGGATGTCTTTGGAGTAAGGATGGTGGGGAGATTTCAGGAACAGTTTCAGCATGGGAGGACGAGAGGCCTGAACTCAAAGTTTACCTACATTTCGTCCTTGCCTAGAGAACCAGTTCTGGGTAGAAGCTGTGGCATGTTTACGTTTATGTTTAGGGAAAAAACAAAGCCCTGGTTTGTGGCATTTACTGATTTCTCTGGTGTAAACACTCTCACCAGGGCTGATTTCAAGGTATCAACATGACAGTGCTGAAAGTGGAGTCGGGAAAAAGTGTGCACAGTCAGCTCTTGGGAGCTGGGATGCGCCGGGACCCGCACACCACTGGGCGAGCTTCTGCCCGTGGGTGAGACCAAGCATGGTCTGTCTTTATGAAAATCAGCGTGCCCGAGAGGGGGCGCTTAGTCTCTTCTCTTGCACGTGGGGGATGGGGGTTCAAAGAGGCCCCATATGGCAATAGGGAGCTGTCCTGGGGCGGGTGCTCCCCAGGCATGGCCTATTTTGACAC
>NW_012148797.1:2221259-2222016 GCF_000956105.1 Propithecus coquereli | reverse complement strand
GGCAGCTCTGGCACGGGGGAGGTTTGTGTACGGGAGAGTCTCTGCGTGAGCCTATAGTGAGTACGTGAATATGGGCGAGGGGGTTTTGATGAAAGAGTTAAATGGCACAGAGTTGCTGGATTGAAAATGGTGAGTGTTTGAGTGTTCAGAAAATAACTTCCCTGATTATTGTTCCTGATACCTACTAGAGTTGCGACCTTCTTCTCCCTGATGTAATTCTCGACGGCATCATTG
Organism: Propithecus coquereli; assembly: GCF_000956105.1. Taxonomy (NCBI): domain Eukaryota; kingdom Metazoa; phylum Chordata; class Mammalia; order Primates; family Indriidae; genus Propithecus; species Propithecus coquereli. Next base: position 2,221,782 of record NW_012148797.1, on the reverse strand, counting down.
TTCGGAGCAAACACTGTGTAAGCATCGGCTGCCTCGATGGCATTCGCCAGGTTATATTGCTGCAATGGAGGGAGAGAAGAGTGCGTGAGGGATTCCCACTCTTGAGCAATCTGAGCAAGGCAGTCACGCAGGGAATGAGGTACTTGCAATGATGTAGCCGCGGAAGATGGAGTAGTCGGGCATCTGCTCCAGCCGGGTGAGCAGGTTTGGTAAGGAGCCAGTTAGACCTCTTCGGGGGAGCAGCACCTGGGAAAGGAAACCCCAAAATTATGTTAGCACATCTTGGTAGGATAACCGCTAGCCCAGACATATGGAAGTCCCATTAACCTCTTCAGGCAGGTAAAGGAATTGACATTGACAACAGTTTAAAGATTACTCAAAAATATTCTGGGATACAGGTGACAAGCCTGGAGACTTGGAGATGTTATTAATTCAGTTTTATGTCTCATCCTCAAACCTCCTTGATTAGAGAAGATTTCATCTTCTACAAAACACTCCACACCTTCCCCTGAGAAATCCAGCT